>NC_135322.1:23136910-23255423 GCF_048772815.1 Callospermophilus lateralis | reverse complement strand
CACTGGATGCGGTCATGTACGAGATCCCCCGACACCCCTATTCAAGGCATCTTCCCTGTAGAGGGGGGAGCCCCCTTGGCCCTAGGTGTGGTGGTGTAGGAGCTCCCCCGGACAAGCCAGTTGGAGGAGTCTCCCCCATCGAGGAGGGGAGCCCCCTCGACCCTGAATGCCGTGGTGTACGAGCTCCACCTGACACCCCATTAGAGGTGTCTCCCCCATCAACGTGGGAGCCCCACGTCACTGGGTGTGGTGGGGAACAAGCTCCCCACACACACCCCAGTTCAAGGCGTTTCCCCCATGAAGGCCTTATCGACCCTGGTTGCAGTGGTGTATGAGATCCCCTTGAAAACCCCATTGAGGCGTATCCCCCATTGAGGTGGGAGCCCCCTCGACCCAGGTCCCATTGATGTACAAGATATCCCCGACTCCCAGGCTTGAGGCCTTTCCCCCATCAAAAAGGGAACCCCATGACCCTAGGTGCGGTGGTGTACGAGCTCTCCCAAACACTCAGGTACGAACCTTCTCCCCCATTGAGAGAGGAGCCCCCTCGACCATGGGTGCAACTATATACAAACTCCTTCCAAAACCCCATTTTGTGGTATCTCCCACCTAGAGGTGGGAGCCCCCTCAACCCTGGGTGTGGTGGGTATACAAGCTCGCCCAGACACCCAGGTGTGGGGCGTCTCCTGGTTCAAGGTGGGAGCCACCTCAACCTTCAGTGCGGTGGTATACAAGCTCACCCCTACACCCTGGTTGAGGCATCTCCCACCTCGAGGCAGGAGTGCCCTCAAAACTGGGTGCAGTGGTATATGAGCTCCCCCTGACACCCCAGTTTGAGGCATCTCCCTGTCAAGCGGAGCTCCCTCAACCCTGGGAGCAGGGTGTATGAGCTCCCCTGACATGCTGGTTTGAGGCATCTACCCCTTCGATGGGGGAGCCACCTTGACCCTGGGTGTAGTGGAGGACAAGCTCCCCCCCGACATCCCAGTTTGAGGAGTCTCCCTCCTCAAGCAGGGAGCCCCATCAACCATGAGTGCGGTGGTATTCGAGCTCCCCCAACACCCCAGTTTGAGGCATCTCCAGCCTCTAGGCAGGAGCCCCTTCGACCCTGGGTGCAGTGGTATACGAGCTCCCTCAAACACACTGGTTCGAGGCATCTCCCACGTTGAGCGGGGAGCTTCCTCAGACGCACCAGTTCAAGGCTTTTCCCGCCTGAATGTGGATAAGCCATGACCTTGAGTGTGGTGGTGTACAAGCTCCCCCCAATGCCCTGGTTCGAGGCATCAACCCCGTTGAGTGAGAAGCCCCCTCAACCCTGGGCGTAGGGGTGTACAAGCTCCCCCTGACACTCCGGTTCAAGGTGTCTACCATCGAAGGGGGAGCCCACTCGACCCTACACTTGGTGGTGTACAAGCATCCCCCAACACCCCAGTACGAGGCATCTCCCCAGTTAGGGTGGAGCCCCTCAACCCTTGGTGCAGTGGTGTACCAACTCCTTCTGACTCCCCAGTTCGAGGTGTCTCCCCCATATAGTGGGGAGCCCCCTCAACCATGGGTGCAGTGGTATACAAGCTCCCCCTGATACACCATTTTGAGGCCTCTCCCAATTCAAGGCAGGAGCCTCATCAACCCTTGGTGCAGTAGTGTAAGAGCTCCCCGAGATACTCTGGTGAGAGGTGTCTCTCACCTTGAGGCAGGAGCCCACTCTACCCTGAGTGCGGTGGTATACGAGCTCCCCTGGCACCTCGGTCGATGCATGCCCCACCTCGAGGTGGGAGCCCACTCAACCCTGGGTACAGTGGTGTATGAACTTCACATGACACCCGGGTTTTAGGCGTCTTCCACATCGAGGGGGGAGCCCCCTTGACCCTGGGTGCAATAGTGTACGAGCTGCCTCCAACACCCCATTTTGAGTCATCTCCTCCATCAAGGGGGGAGCCCCCTCAACCCTGGGCGCAGTAGTGTACGAGTTGCCCCCGACAACATGGTTCCAGGCATCTCCCCCATCTAGGGGGGATCCTCCTCGACCCTGGGCACCGGGGTATACGAGCTCCCACACACACACACACCTCGGTTCGAGACGTGTCCCCCGTTGAAGGCGGAGCCCCCATGACACTGGTTTCGGTAGGGTACAAGCTCCCTTTGACACCCCCAATTTGATGCATCCTTGTTGAGGGGGGAGCCATCTTGACTCTGGGTGCAGTGGTGATGAGCTCCTCCTGACACCCCGGTTTGAGGCATTCCCCTGTCAAGGGGCTAACCCCCCTCAACCATGGGTGCAGTGGTATATGAGCTCTTCCCGACATCCTGCTTCAAGGTGTCTTCCACCTCGAGGCAGGAGCCCCGTCGACACTGGGTGCGGTGGTATACAAGCTCCCCCCAACTCCCAGGTCGAGGCATCTCCCTCATTGAGGAGGAGCCCCCTTGACCCTGAGCGTGGTGGTTTATGAGCTCTCCCATACACCTCATTTTGAGGCATCTCCCCTGTCAAGGCAGGAGCCCCCTTGACCCTGGGTGTTGGGATTTTTAGTCCTCATTCCCTTCAGACCTGCAGGAGAGATAGGGATAACATGCCCCAGCCAGGACGAGCCAAGAATGGAGAGGGCCGACTGGCCCTCTGCACGGAGTCCTCCCTCACCGGAGGACAATCAGACACGTCAGAGAGACAAGTCAAGGCTGGAGCTCCTTTATCGAGGAAGCACACACAGCTAATATAAGGCACAGGAGCCAATCAGGATACAGGTAAGCAAGGAGAGGAAAGTTCACGTGTACACCCATTCTACAGGCAGTAAGGGGAGACACGAGCTGTCCACCAGGGCAGAAGGGTTCTGAGCCTATCCTAGAGGTGATCCGATTTTTTGTCACAATCCATGGTAACACCTTCTGGCTGATCGCCAGGTGCCATCTTCCAAGACCAGGAAGTGAGCATTAGTCTGCAAGTTAGGTTTCCTTTTCTGCATCATAGGTTTCTATTTCTCATGTGACATGCCCTACATTTCCCCCTTTTTGTTTTATTGGTGGGTGTCTGCCTTACTCGAGAATGTGCCTGTCTTAGGTTGTCCCCCTCTGAGGATCTTACCCGACATTGACTACCACTCTGGCTCTTCAGGCAGTTCACCGGCAGGATTGACAGACCCAATGGGAAACCTCAAGGAAGGGAGGTTGCTTAGGCCTATGAAGAAAAACCCTCTTGCCTCTGATTTACACCTGCACATTGTGGAAGGGGCCATGGCCAATCTCATAGGGTTTCCAGTCAGTATCTTGTAAGACAGCATATTGCTGCCGGACCACCATCAATTGAACAGCTTTGGCTTGAAACTGGAGGAGCCTGTTGATTACACAAGGTCCAAATGTAAATACAAGAATTATAGAAACCAAGGGGCCTACAAAGGGGAAAAGGTAAGGGAGTCACCCATTTAGCCCAGTCCATAGAAAGCTTGATTGCAGCTCATTCTGATGGTTTTCAAGGTCCTCCTGTAACCTTTTTATCTTATCTTGAACAATACCAGAGCAATTGGCATAGAAGCAGCACTCCTCCTGTAGGAACAGGCATAATCCTCCCTCTCTGGTGTAAGCAGGTCCAGGCCATGACGGTTTGGGAGGACTTTTGCAGCCAAGGAATCGAGTTGAGATTTCAGGTCCAAGATAGTGCTGGCTACATGATGCATATCATCTATCATCTGCTGAGAAAGCTTATTGCACTTCTGTAAAGAAGTACCGAGGCCAGCAAGTCCAGTTCCCCTCCCCGTGGCCACCCCCAGACCCAACAGCAAAGGAACAGCATGAATGGCTCTTTGGGGACTGGAAAGGGAATAATCAACAGCAGGTATGGGCAGGGAATGGTTATTAGGGAGGACCCCAATGTCAGGGAGGAGGAGGACCACAATGCAGATCCCACTCCAATCACCCGGTAGGACACTGTATGCTATAACCTCCCAGAAGAAGGCAGTACCATTAGAAGGACAGAGCATACAACCTACTGATCCATCAAAAAACCTATTGCCTCGACAGAAGAAGGGATTCAATGTCCCTGCATCTTGAGTGCCATTTCTAGTGAGACAGGTGAAGAATCATACCTCAAGAGAGGGTACTCTTAGGTAATCATTTTTGTTCTAGTGAACAGTATTTTAGATCTCTAGCAGGTACCCAAATTGGACTTGGCTCCCCAATCGGGAATACACACCCAAATCCCCTCCCTACACTAATGAGGAGATCAGGACCATGCCATGATCCAGTAAGGGGTCCCTCCATTGGACCTCTACCTTCAAATAAGGTGTCTGATTGGACCAATGTCTCTGGAAAGCAGTTAGATCTTGGTCTTTGGAAAAATTTAAAATATTTAATGTAAGCATGGCTGTCCTTAATTGGTCATGGGGGTTGTTTCCCCCTTTTTGTTTTATTATTTGGTCCTTTAAGGTCTTATTATGCCTCTCAATTATAGCTTGACCTTTTGGATTGTATGGTATTCCAGCGGTGTGTTTAATATTCCAAGTTTGGAAGAATTCTTGTAATGATTTGCTCACAGAGCAGGGCCCATTGTCTGTCTTAACCTGTAGGGGTAATCCCAAAATGGCAAAACATTGTAGGAATGACTTTCAGCATGTTGAGCTTTTTCACCCGAATGAGCAGTTGCCCAATAAGCATGTGAATAGGTATATATATTTTCCAAAAGGTGCATAGTGGGTAAAAATGGCATACGTGATTTACATGTCCTTATGATCTTTTTAAACTCTTTTATGGGAATCAGGGGGAATCTTTGATGTAACCCTCTCCAGTTTAAATGAGTAAGTTCATGAAGTCCTTGAGCCATCTGAAGATTTTGTTGAGACTGAGCAGTAGCTATAATAGTCCCATTGGTAGCCAATTGATCAGCCATTTGGTTCCCCCATGTCAAGATTCCAGGTAACTCCTGGTGTTCCCTGAGATGCTGCAGAAAAATGGGCTCAGTCCGCTCTTTCAACAAGGATCAGGCTTGAATCATTAGAGGAGTAATTGGATTTTTGTCCAACTTACATGTTCATTGGTCCATGGACATGGGTTAAGGCCAGGGCAACTGCATATAGCTCCTTAAATTGTGCATATCCTGTAACTGGCTCAAAATAGTGGGTACTTTCCCCTTCATTTGCAGGGGAAGAGGTGGACTACACCACGTGGCAGATCCCACTTTTCCCCCATCAGCAAAGACATTTACCACTTTAGTGAGGGGTCTGTTGGAAAAAAGTATGGGGGTGTCCATTGTAATCTCTAGAATGATGTTACCCACCTCGAAGCACCATAATGACAATCCACCTTTCCCATGAAATTCTCCAAGGTATTGGATACCCGACTATGGTTTCTTCTGATCCACTCAAAGTCCGACAACCAGCAGGGGATTACTAGCACATCAGAATCCTGCCTATAATGGCTCAGGGAAATATTCCTACCCTTAACTATAAGATCAGCCAACTGGTCAAGTTGGAAATAGATCCTAGGGGCCCCTCCCACAGACGCATGTATTAATTGAAGAGCTTTGCCTAACTGGATAATGGTGGCCGAAGAAAGCTCCAAGCCAGAGAGGATCTAAAGACAGAGGGGGCATTGGGGCCTATAGAGAGCCAATTGTGCCGCATAAGGCTGAATAAATCTTTTGGAATATCAATTGATGCAATGGAGTCATTGTGATGACATCTGTGGGGACTTTATCTCTTAAAGAGTAGAAAAGCCAAAGCAGATCTTCTGTAGGCAGGTGAAGCCAAGGCCTTAACCAGTTGAGTTCGCCCAACAGTTCCACCAAGGTATAGTATAGAATGATTGGAAAAGTAATTGAGGCTTAAGGGGACAGACAAAGTCCAACCTAAGTTCCACCCCTAGAGTTAAAAGAGGGTAAGGTCTGGACCTTGTCATTAGATACGTGTAATCCTCCCTTCTGTAAGAGAGTCTAGAGTTCCTTATAGGCGGAGTCTAATGCTTTGGCGTCCGCCACCCCAATAATGATATCATCCATGTAAACATATAGAATTATGTCTGATCACCTCTGAAGGGGTTGCAGACTTGTGAAACATAATGTTGACAAAAAGCTGGACTCTTAGCCATGCCCTGGGGTAACAACACCCACTCATATCTTTGTTCTGGCTCCTGAAAGTTAACAGAGGGAATAGAGAAGGCAAACTTCTCAAAGTCCTGGGGATCAAGGGGAATAGAAAAGAAGCAAACCTTGATATCAACCACAATGAGAGTCAAATTCTGAGGAATGGAGGGGATCCAGGCTAGCCCTTCAAGGGGGTATCAATGGGAATTATTCACTCATTAATCTTTCTTAGATCCTGTAACATTCTTCATTTCCCTGTGGCCTTTTTTATGACAAATACAGGACTATTCCAAGGGCTCAGGGAGGGCCTAATATGCCCTAGGGTCAGTTGTTCTGATATTATCTCTTTTAACTTTTGTAGTTTATCTAGAGGAAGCAGCCACTGTTCCACCCACATTGGAGGGCCCAGAAGCCATTGAATGGTGGGGATGGTAAGAACTGAGGCCTCTAGGATTGGGGGTGAGGCCTCACATGGGTGCAGGAGTGTTCTGCCTCGATGTCTCAAAAAGTGGATCCCCCTGGTAATTGCTAAGGGGACCTGATAGGCCAAACTGTTGCTGGTACTTCTCTTCCTCTAGGATATTGTCATATATCCCTTTGTGATCTGTGGTAATGAACACTTCAGCTTCCCCCAAAATATCCTGTCCCAGCAGATTAGCTGTCAGGCCAGACGCCACCAGAGGGCGTACCTTTCCCTGACTATCATCTACATCCTTCCAAGTAAGCCAATCCTTGGTTTCTTCACCCCCCACCCCCAATATTTGAGGTCCAGAAATCAGGTTCCATTGTGGGGGAACCTTCTCTTTCCTTAATACTCTCTGATCTGCTCCAGTGTCAATCAAGCAACGGAACTTTTTCCCTGCTATGAAGATACCCATTTTTGGCCTAATTTCCGGGAATATTGGGCCTATCCAGTGGGCCCTAGGTGGGTCACTAGGCGGGGCATCTCCTTTGCGTGATGGGGCTGGAGGGCACCCCCTTATTAGTTTAAAGGCTTCCCCTCAATATCAAATTTGGACTTACAATCCCTCTGCCAGTGGAATCCCTTTATACACAGTAGCAAGGCATCTAATGCGGAGTTTGCCCCTTAGCCTGGCCAGAAGGACGTCCATGAGGGGCAACGGGTCTTATTCAGCCTGTAGAGCACTCTCTCTTGAAATGGCCCTGTTGGCCACACCCATAACAATCCCCTTTCCCGGTGCCACTGGAAGAAGTGAGGACAGTAGTAAGGGCCTCAGCAAGTGAAGCAGTTTGGGCCTGCAAGGCCGTGACCAATGACTGGGATTGGTGGGCCTGAGTACCGACATCCTTAGTGGCCACTATCCACCTCCCCATAGATCTGTCCTTCATCCCCACACAGGCTAGTTTGTGGTCTGTGGTCATCCCCTCCCAGACCAGCATCTTGACAAACTGGTCCCAAAGGGGCCCTGGGAGGAATTTCCTTTGAGGCTCTTTTCCACCCTCTTGATGAAGGTAGCAAAATCCTCGGTAGCCCTCTGAGTAATTCCTGCTACCGGGGGCTTTGAGGGACCTTCCTTCAACTTTTTCCATGCCGTCAGTCCTAAAGCCTGTATCTGCTCCTGGTATGGGGTAGGGATAGCAGCCTGCTGAAGGACTGTGGAAAATTGATCACTGGACCCTGACAGCATCCCATAAGTTACAGGAACTGGGGGATTAACAGCCTGATTCCTCTCAGCCTGAGCATGGCACTCCTCATTAAAAAAAGCACACTATTTCAGGTACAGAGGACCAGGAAGCACAGCCTTGGTTAAGTTTTCCCAGTCTTGGGTGGTACTCTGCTTGTGGGCCAGACCCTGGAGGATGATTTCGGCCCAGGGCAAATTAGGTCCATCCTTAGAGATGGCATTTTTGAGTTTTTTCAAATCTTGGGCCTCCCAGGAATACCATAAGGCTGGTCTATTGCCCTCAGGGTTAGCATTTACAGAAAAGGTTTCCTTTTCTCCAACATAGGTTTCTATTTCTGTGATGTGATGTGCTCTACACCTGGGCGCTGTGGTGTAGGAGCTCCCACTGAGAACCCAGGTTGAGGCGTCTCCCACTTCGATATGGGGGCCACCTCAACAATAGAAGTGGTTGAGTATAAGTTCCCCAGACACCCCAGTGCGAGGCATCTTTCCCATTGAGGGAAAAGCCCCATATCCCTGGGGGCAGTGGTGTAAGAGCTCCCCCCAACACCCCAGTTCATGAGGTCTCCCCAGTCGAAGCGATAGACCCCTCGACCCTGGTTGCAGTTGTGTACAAGTGCCCATGACACCCCGTGTGAGGTGACTCCCGCCTGGAAGCAAAAGACCCCTCAAAACTGGGTGTGGTGGTGTATGAGATCCCCCAACACCCCAGTCTAGGGTTACCCTCGTAGTGGCGGTAGCCCCCTTGACTCTGGTTGCAGTGGTGTACAAGTTTTCCCCATCACCCAGTGTGAGGCATCTTCCCCATCAAGAGGGGAGCCCTCTCGACCCTAGTCACAGGGGTGTAGAGCTCTCTCTGACACCCCAGTTCAAGGCATTTCCCCCATCCAGGGGAGAGTCCCCTCGACCTTGGGTGCGGTGGTCTAGGAGCTAGCCCCGACACCAGGTGCAAGGCATCTCCTGTCTCGGGGCAGGAGCACACTCTAACCTGGGTGCTGTGGTGTACCAGCTCCCCCCGAAACCCCAGTTCAAGGGGTCTCCCACCTCAAGGCGGTAGCCCCCTTGACCCTGGTCACGGTGGTATATGAGCTACCCCCGACACCCGGCCGAGGCATCTCCCCTGTCAAGGGGGGAGCCCCCTCGATCCTGGGTGCAGGGTGTACAAGCTCCCCTGACACCCCGGTTTGGGTCATCTTCCCCATGGAGGTGGAACCCTCTAGAACCTGTGCGCAATGGTGTAAAAGCTCCCCCAGACACCCCAGTTTGAGGCATCATCCCTGTCAAAAGGGGAGCCCCCTCAACCCTGGGTGCTGTGGTATACAAGCACCCCCCCAACGCCAGTTCGAGGCAGCTCCCCCTTCAATAGTGGAGCTGCCTCGACCCTGAGTGCAGTGGTGTACGAGCTCCCCCGACATCCTGGTACACGAGGTCTACCCTGTCAAGGTGGTACCTCTCTCAAGCTGGATTGGGGTGGTGTACGAGCTCCCCCCAACACCCTGGTGTGAGGCATCTTTCCCATCGAGGGGGGAGCCCCTTCGATCTTGGGAGGGGTGGTATAGGAGCTCCCACATAACCCCGGTTTGAGACGTATCCCCTGTCGAGCAGGAATCCCCCTCGACCCTGGGCATGGTGGTGTATGAACTCCCCCCAAAACCCCAGTTCCAGGCATCTCTCCCATTGATGGGGGAGTCTCCTCAACACTGGGCATGGGGGTGTACAAGCTCCCCCCAACACTCCAGTTTGAGTCATCTCCTCCATCAAGTGTGAGGTGCCCTTGACCCTGGGCACGGTGGTGTTCAAGCTCCCCAGGACACCCCGGTTTGAGGAGTCTCCCCCATTGAAGAGGGAGTGCCAGGACCCTGGGTGCGGTGGTGTATGTGCTCTTCCCAACTCCCCAGTTTGAGGCATCTCCCCCATCAGGTAGGGACCCCCCTTGACCAAGGGTGTGGTGGTATACGAGTTCCCCAGACACCCCGATACAAGGGGTCTCCCCCCATCAAGGCAGTACCTACCTCTAGCTGGGTTGGGGTGATGTACGAGCTCCCCCCAACACTCTGGTGTGAGGCATCCTTCCCATCGAGGGGGAAGCCCCTTCGAACCTGGGATAGTGGTGTAGGTTCTCCCCAGGACACCCCAGTTCGAGGCATC
The DNA here is from genome assembly GCF_048772815.1 of Callospermophilus lateralis. Classification (NCBI taxonomy): domain Eukaryota; kingdom Metazoa; phylum Chordata; class Mammalia; order Rodentia; family Sciuridae; genus Callospermophilus; species Callospermophilus lateralis. The sequence continues at coordinate 23,245,562 of NC_135322.1, read as the reverse complement.
TCCCCCATTTAGTGGGAAGCCCCCTTGACCCTGGGTGGGTTGGTATAGGAGCTCCCACAAAACCTTGGTTTGAGGCGTATCCCCTGTTGAGTGGGAATCCCCCTTAATCCTGGGCACGGTAGTGTATGAGTTCCCCACAAAACTCTGGTTTGAGAAGTCTCCCCCATCAATGGGGGGGTCTCCTCAACACTGGGTGTGGGGGTGTATGAGCTCCCCCAACACTCTGGTTCAAGTCGTCTCCTCCATCGAGCGGGAAGCACCTTGACCCTGGGTGCAGTGATGTTCGAGCTCCCCATGACACTCGGGTTTGAAGAGTCTCCCCTGTTGATGAGAGCACACACAACCCTGGGTGTGGTGGTGTATGTGCTCTTCCTGACTCCCCAGTTTGAGACATCTCCCCTATCAGGTGGGGAACCCCCTTGATCCATGGGTGCTGTGGTATACAAGCTCCCCCTGACACCGTATGTCAAGGTGTCTCCCCTTCGATGGGGGAGCCCCCTCAACCCTGGGTGCGGTGGTGTACAAACTCATCTGAACACCCCGGTTCGAGGCATCTCCCACATCAGAGCAGTAGCCTCCACGAGCCTGGTTGCAGTGGTTCACAAGCTTTCCCCGTCACCCCGGTGAGAGGCTTCTTCTGTCTCATGGTGGGAGCCCCCTCTACCATGGGTGAGATGGTGTACAAGCTCCCCCCAACACCCCAGTGCAAGGATCTCCCCCGTCGAGGAGTAGCCCCTTCGACCCTGGGCACAGTCATGTAGGAGCTCCCTGGGACACCACAGCTCACAGCGTCTCCCCCGTCAAGCAGGAAGCCCCCTGGGCAAGGTGGTGTACAAACTTCCCCCAACACCCCGGTTGGAGGCGTCTCCCCTGTCTAGGGAGAAGCCCCCTCTACCCTGGACACGGGGATTTATGAGCTCCCCCTGACACCCTGGTGAGAGGCGTCTTCCCCGTCGATCGGGAAGCCCTCTCAACCCTGGGCATGGTGGTGTACGAGTTTCCTCAAACGCAGGTCCGAGGCGTATCCCCCAGTCAAGAGTTAGCCACCTAGACCATGGGTACCATGGTATACACACCAGTTCCAGGCATCTCCCCCGTAAAGCGGGAATCCCCCTAACCCTTGGCGTGGTGGTGAACAAGTTCCTCCAGACATCTCGGTTCGAGGCATCTCCTCCATCCAGGGTAAGCCCCCTCGACACTGGGTGCAGTGGTACATGGACTCCCCCCAACTCCCAGTTCAAGGGGTCTCCCACCTCGAGGTGGGAGTCCCCTTGAAACTGGGTGAAGTGTTGTACAAGCTCCCCATGACACCCCAGTTGAAGGAGTCTCCCCCGTCGAGTGGGGAGCCTCCTCATTCCTGGGCACAGTGGTGTGTGAGCTCCCCCTTACACCCTGTTTGAGGCATCTCCCCCATGGATAGGAAGCCTCCTCACCCCTGTGTAGGTGCTGTACGAGCTCCCCCTGACAACCAGGTTCAAGGCGTCTCCCCTGTTGAGGGTGGAGTCCCCTCGAACCTGGGCGCCATAGTGTACAAGCTCCCCCTGACACCCCGTTTGGAGGCATCTACTCCGTCAAGGCGGGAGACACCTTGCCCCTGGGCGCGGTGTTGTACGAGCTCCTCCCAACACTTCGGTTCGAGGCATCATTCCCGTCATGGGGGGGAGCCACCTCAGCTATGGGTTCCGTGGTGTATGAGCTCCCCCACACACACCTTGGTTCGTGGCATCTCCCCAGTTGAGTCGTTAGCCCCCTGAACCCTTGTTGCATTGCTGTACGAGCTCCCATGACACCCCTGTCCGAGGTGTCTCCTGCCTTGACGCGGGAACCTTCTTGACCCTGGGTGCAGTGATGTATGAACTCACCCCAATACCCATGTGTGAGGCATCTCTAGCCTAGAGGCGGGAGCTCCCTAGACACAGAATGCTGTGGTATTCCAGCTCCCACAAACACTCTGGTCGAGGTGAATCCCACCTTGAGGTGGGAGCACCTTCGACCCTGGACGTGGTGGTTTACGAGCTCTCCCCAACACGCTGGATCAAGGCGTCTCCCCCATTGAGAGGAGAGCCCCTTCGACCCTGGGTGTGGGGTTGTACGAGCTCTCCCCTAAACCCCCTTTTGAGGCATCTCCTCTGTCTAGATGGAGCCCCCTCGACCCTGTGTGCGGTAGTTTATGGGCTCCCCCCAACACATCCCCATCATGGAGGGAGCCCCCTTGACCCTGAATGTGGTGGTATACGATTTCCCCCAACACCCAGTTTGGCATCTCCCACTTTGATGGGGAAGCCATCTCGACCCTGAGTGCAGTGATGTACAATCTCCCCTGACACCAGTTTGAGGTGTATACCCCATCAGGGGGGAGCCCCAACAACCCTAGGTGAGGTGGTGTACAAGCTACCCCTGACACCCCGGTTTGAGGTGTCTCCCCTATCCAGGGGGGAGCCCCTCAACACTGGGTTCAGTGTTGTAAGAGCTCCACCCAACAATATTTCTAGGCTTCTCCTTCATCAAGGGGGAGCCCCCTGGACACTGTATGTGGTGGTGTATGAGCTGTCCCCGACACCCCAGTTCGAGGCATCTCTCCCTTCAATGGGGGAACTCCCTAGACTCAGGATGCAGTGGTGTATGAACTCCCTCCAACATCCCGGTTTGAGGCAACTCCCCCATCAAGGGGGGAGCCCCCTGGACCCTGGGCGCAGTGGTACGAGCTTCCCCCTACACTCCAGTTTGAGGCATCTCCCCCTTCCAGGGGGAGCCCCCTCAACCCTGGGTGTGATGTTGTATGAGCTCCACCCGACACCACATTTCAAGGCTTCTCCCGCGTCAAGGGGCAGACCCCTTGATCCTGGTCGCTGTGGTGTATGAGCTCCCTCCAACACCCTGGTTCGAGGCATCATCCCCGACAGAGAGGGAGCCCTCTCGACCTTGGGTGCAGTGGTGCATGAGCTCCCCCAACACCCAGCTCAAGGTGTACAAGCTTCCCCCAACACCTCGGTTTGAGTTGTCTCCCCCATTTAGGCAGTAGCACCCTCGAGCCTGGTTGCAGTGGTGTAGGAGCCTCCACACACACCCTGGTTTGAGCATCGAGATTGTAGCCCCCTCAAGCCTGGTTTCAGTGGTGTACGAGCTCCGCCTGACACTCCAGTGAGAGGTGTCTCCCATCTTGAGGCAAGAGCCCCTTCTACCCTGGGTGCAGTGGTGTACAAGCTCCCACCAACACCCTGGAGAGAGACATCTCCCCCGTGGAGGGGGAGCCCCCACGACCCTGGGTGCAGTGGTGAAGGAGGTCCCCCAGACATCCTGGTTTGAGGTGTCTACTCTGTCAAGCAGGAAGTCCCTCGACCCTAGGTGCAGTGGTGTAGGAGCTCTCCCGAGACACCGGTTCCAGGCATCTCCCCCAGTTAGAGGGGAGCCCCCTCGACCCTGGGCCTGAGGGTGAACCAGTGCTCCCCGACACCCCAGTGAGAGGCATGTCCCCAGTTGAGTGGGAAGTAAACTCGACCCTGGGCACGGGAGTGTACAAGCTCTGCCCAACACCCCGGTCCGAGGTGTCTCTCCCATTGAGTTGGAAGCCTCTACAACCCTGAGTGTGGTGGGGTACAAGCTTCCCCTGACACCCCGGTCAATGCATTTCCCTTGATGAGGGGGGAGACCCCTTGACCATGGGTGGGTTGGTATACGAGCTCCCCACAACACCCTTGTTCGAATCATCTCCTGCATCAAGGGGGGAGCCCCCTCAACCCTGGGTGTGGAGGTGAACAGGCTCCCCCTGACACCCCAGTTCAAGGCATCTCCCCTGTCCAGGGAGAGCCCCATCGACCCTGGGCGAGGTGGTTTACGAGCTCCCCCCAACACCCTGTTTTGAGGTGTCTCCACCCCTTGACCCTGGGTGCTATGGTGTACGAGCTTCCTCCAACACCCTGGTTCGAGACATTATCCCCATCATGGCTGTAGCCTCCTCGACCTGGGTGTAGTGGTGTATGAGCTCCCCTGACACCATGGCTCAAGGTGTCCTCCTCATTGAGGGGGGAGACCCCACAACCCTGGGTGTGGTGGTGTCCAAGCTGCCCCCAACACCCTGGTTTGAGGCATCTCCTCCATCAAGGAGGTAGACCCTTCAAGTCTGGTTTCGGTGGTGTAGGAGCTTCCCCAACACCCCTGTGTGAGGCGTCTCCCAACTCGAGGTGGGAGCCTCCTTGACCCTGGGTTCAGTGGTGTATGAGTTCCCCCCAACACCCCTTTGCAAGGCGTAACCCTCAAAAAGGGGGGAGCCCACTCGACCCTGGTTGAGGAGGTGTATGAGCTCCCCCCGACACCCCTGTTTGAGCCATCTCCCCCATCAAAAGGGAAGCCCCCTTGACACTAGGCACAGTGGTATACAAGCTCCCCCTGACAGCCCGGTTCGAGGAGTCTCCCCCTTCAATGGGGGAGTCCCCTCAAGCTTAGGTGCGGTGGTGTAAGAGCTCCCCACCCATGCCCCAGTTCGAGACGACTCCCCCATCGAGGGGGGATCCCCCTTGACATTGAACGCAGTATTGTGCCTGCTCCCCCCAACACCCCAGTTCAAGGTGTCTCCTCCATCAAGGTAGTAGCCCCTTTGAGCCTGGTTTCGTTGGTGTACAAGCTTCCCCCAATACCCCTGAGTGAGGTGTCTCCCGTGTCAAGGCAGGAGCCTCCTCGTCCCTGGGTACAGTGGTGTGCAAGTTCCCCCCAACACCCCTTTGTGAGGTGTCTCCCCTGTTCACAGGGTACTCCACTCGACCCTAGTCTCGGTGGTGTATGAGTTCCCCCTGACACCCCTGTTGGAGCCCTGTCCACCTTCGAGGGGGAAGTCCCTTCAACCTTGGGTGCAGTAATGTAAGAGTTCCCCCCGAACACCCTGGTTCATGCATCTCCCCATCTAGGGGGGGAGCACCCTGGACATTGGATGCAGTGTTGTAGGAGCTCCACCAGACACCCTGGTTTGAGGCTTCACCCCCATCGAGGGTGGAGCCCCTTCGACACTAGGCACTGGGGTGTACAACCTCCTCCCAACACCCCAGTTCTAGGCATCCCCCCTGTCCATAAGGGAACCTCCTTGATCCTGGGCACTAGGGTATACAAGCTCCTCCCGACACCCCAGTGAGAGGCATCTCCATCATGGAGCAGAAAGTCCCCTCGCCCCTGGGTGTGGTGATGTACAAGCTCTGCCCAACACCCTGGTTCAATGTGTCTCCCCTGTCGAGGTGGGAGCCCCCATGACCCTGAGTGCAGTGGGGTAGGAGCTTCCCCCAACATCCCTGTAAATGCATCTCCCTTGTCAAGGGTGGAGCCCTATCGACCATGTGTGAGGTGGTATATGAGCTCCCCACAACATCCCAGTTCAAATTGACTCCCGCCTCAAGGTGGGAGTCCCTTTCAACCCTGGACATGCTGGTGTATGAGCTCCCACCGACTCCCTGGTTCGAGGAGTCTCCCCCATCTAGGAGAGAGCCCCCTTAACCCTGGGTGTGGTGGGGTATGACCTTTCCCCAATACCCCAGGTTGAAGCAACTACCCCGTCAAACAGGAAGTCCCTCGAACCTGGGTGCGGGCTGTATGAGCTCCCCATGACACTCCGGTTTGAGGCATCTCTCCTGTCCAGGGGGAGCCCCCTCGACCTTGGGCGCTGTGGTGTACACGTCCCCCCAACACCCCAGTTGGAGACATTATTCCCGTCATGTGGGGAGACCCCTTGAACCTGGGTGTAGTGGTGTACCAGCTCCCCTGGCACCATGGCTCGAGGCATCTCCCACATTGAGAGGGAAACCCCCTAGTTCCTGGTTTCGGTGGTGTTCAAGCTCCCTCCGACACCCTGGTTCGAGACGTCTTCCCCACCGAGGCAGTTGCCCCCTCGACTCTGGTTGCAATGGTGTACGAGTTTCCCCTGACATCTGTGTGCAAGGCATCTCCCATCTGGAGGCAGGAGCCTCCTCAACCCTGGGTATAGTGGTGTACAGGCTTCTCCCAACACCCCTTTATGAGGCATCTTCCCCATCAAGGAGGGGGCCCACTTGACCCTGGTCATGGTGGTGTATGAGCTCCCCCCAACACCCCCATTTGAGCCGTCTCCCACATGGATGGGGGAGCACCCTCAAACCTGGGTGTGGTTGTGTATGAGCTCCCCGCCCCATAGCCCGGTTCAAGGAGTCTCCCCTGTCGTGGGGGGAGCCCCCTCGACCTTGGGCGTGGTGGTGTACGAGCTCTCCCCGATACCCCTGTGTGAGGTGTCTCCCATCTCGAGGCAGGAGCCACCTCAACCTTGTGAGCAGTGGTGTGCAAACACCCCAACACCCCCGGGTGAAGCCACTTCCCCGTTGAGGGGGAAGCCCCCTTGACCCTGGGCATGCTGGTGTAGGTGCTCCCCCCAGACATCCCAGTTCAAGGTGTATCCCCCATTAAGCGGGAAGTCTCCCTGGGTGTGGTGGTGTATGAGCTCCCCCCAACAACCTGGTTGGAGGCATCTCTTCCATTGAGGTGGCAGCCTCCTCAATCCTGGGTGTGGTGGTATATGATCCCTGCCAACACCCCCATTTGAGGCGTCTCTTCCCTCGAGGGAAGAGTCCCATCCACACTGGGCACAACGGTATACCAGCTCCCCCCGACACCCTGGTTCGAGGCATCTCCCCCGTCGAGGGGTGAGCCCCCTCGACCCTGGGCACAGTGGTGAACTAGTCCCCCCCCCCCAGACACCTTGGTGCAAGGTGTCTTCCCCATAAAGGGGGGAACTGACCCTGGGCGTGGTAGTGTAAAAGCTCCCCCGACTCTCCATTAGCAGGTGTCTCCCCTATCAAACAGGAAGACACCTCGACCTTGGTTGCAAATGTGTACAAGTCCCCCCCCACACCCGGATGGAGGCATGTCCCCTATTGAGTGAGGAGCCACCTGGACCCTGGGCATGGTGTTGTACAGGCTCTGGCTGATACCTCAAATAGAGGTATCACCCTGTCATGGGGGGAGCCCCCTCGACCCTGGGCACAGATGTGTACAGGCTGCCCCTGACACTACAGTTCAAGGCATCTCCCCAGTAGAGTGGGGAGCCCCCTCGACCCTGGGTGCAGTGGTGTATGAGCTCCCCCCAACACCCTGGTTTGAGGCATCTCCCCCATCGAGGTGGTAGCCCCCTTGCTCCTGGTTGTGGTGGTATACGCGCTCCCCACAACACTCTGGTGTGTGGTGTCTCCCACCTCGAGGCAGGAGCCCACTCGACCTTGGGTACAGTGGTGTACGAGATCCCCATGACACCCTGGTACCAGGCCTCTCTCCCGCTGAGTGGAGAGCCCCCTAGACCCTGGGTGCAGTGTTATACGAGCTCCCACCAATACCCTGGTGTCTCCCCCGTCAAGGTGGGAGCCCCCAGGTCTCTGGGGGCAGTGTAGTATGAACTCTTCCTACACCCCAGTTTGAGGCATCTCCGCAGTCAAAGGGGTAGCCCCTTGGACCATGTCAGTGGTATATGATCTCCACCTGACATCCCAGTTGTTTCTCCCACCTCAAGGCAGGATCGCCCTCTACCTTGGGTGCAGAGGTGTAGGAGCTCCCCCTGACACCCCGGTTCTAGGCTTATTCCCCGTCGAGTGAAGAGCCCCCTAGACCTGGGTGTAGTGGTGTATGAGCTCTTCTGACACCCTGGTTCAAGACATCTTTTCCCTCGAAGAAGGAGCCCCCTCGACTGTAGGTGCGGTGGTATACAATCTTCCACCGACATCCTGTTTGAGGCGTCTCCCGCCTTGAGGTAGGTGCCCCTCGACCGTGGGTGTGGTGGTGTATGAGCTCCCCCTGATACCCCAGTTTGAAGTGTCTCCCTCGTTGAGCGGGTAGCCACCTTGACGCTGGGCGTGGTGGTGGACAAGCTCCCCCAACACCCTGGTGCAAGGCATCTCCAGCTTTGAGCATGAGCCCCCTTGACCATGGGTGTGCTGGTGGATGAGGTCCCTCTGACACCCCAGTTTGAGGTGTCTCGCCAGTCAAGGGGGAAGTCCCTTTGACCCTGGGTGCCAAGATGTATGATCTCCCTTCATACTATGATTCGAGGCATCTAACACGAAGAGGGAGGAGCCTCCATGATCCTAGGTGCAGTGGTGTACAACTCTCCCGACACCTGGGTTCGAGGCTTCTCCCTCGTTGAGAGGGGAGTCCCCTCGACACCGGGTGTGGTGGTATGAGATGCTCTCCACTCCCCGGTTTGGAGCATCTCCCCCTTTGAGCGGGGAGCCCCCTTGACCATGGGTGCAGTGGTATACGAGCTTTCCCCGACACCCCAGTTTGAGGCATCTCCCTCGTTGAGGCGGTAGCACCCTCGATCCTGGTTGTGGTGGTGTACGAGCTCCCCACGACTCCCTGAGGTGAGGTGTCTCCATCCTAGAGGCGGGAGACCCTTCGACACTGGGTGAAGTGGTGTATGAGCTCCCGCCGACACCCATGTTTGAGGCATCTCCCCCTTGGAGGGGGAGCCCCCCTCGACCCTGGGCGCAGTGGTGTACAAGCTCCCACAACACCCTGGCTCGATCGTCTCCCCCATTGAGGTGGGAACCCCCTCAAACCTGGGTGCAGTGGCGTACAAACTCCCCCCCACACACACCTCGGTGTGAAGTGTCTTCTGCCTCCTTGAGGGAGCCCCTCGACCCTGGATGAGGTGGTGTATGAGCTCAACCTGACACCCCGGTCCGAGGCATCATCCCTTAGAGGCGGTACCCCCTCGACCCTGGTTGCTGTGGTGTATGAGCTCTCTGCAAAACCCATGGTGCAAGTTCTCCCACCTTGAGGTGGGAGCCCCCTCAACCCTTGGTGCGGTCTTGTACAAGCTCCCGCTGACACACCAGTGCGAGGTATCTTCCACCTCAAGGCAGGAACCCCCTGAACTCTTTTTGCTGTGGTATATGAGCTCCCATGGACACCTTGGTTTGAGGCATTTCCCACGTTGAATGGAAAGCCACCTTGACCCTGGGTGTGGTGGTGTATGAGCTCCTTCAGACACCCTGGTGCCAGGCGTCTCCCGCCCCGAGGTGGGAGCCCCCTTGACCCTGGATGCCGTGGTGTACAGGCTCTCTCCAACACTCCAGTTCGAGGCGTATCCCCCGTGGAGGCGTTAGCCCCCTGGACCCTGGTTGTGGTGGTCAACTAGCTCGCCCCAACACCCTGGTGCAATGTGTCTCCACCCTCATCCTGGGTGTGGTGGTGTACAATCTCCCCCTGACACCCCAGTTCGAGGCATCTCCCACTTCGTGCAGTAGTGTATGAGCTCCCTCAGACACCCCAGTTCAAGGCAAATCCCCCATTGAGCGGGGAGCCCCCACAACCCTGGGTACAGTGGTATATGAGCTCCACATGACACCTGGTTTGAGGTGTCTCCCTCATCGAGGGGGGAGCCCCTTCGACCCTGAGTGCGGTGGTGTACTAGCCCCCCATGAAACCACGGTTCAAGGCGTCACCTCTGTCAATGCGGCAACCCCCTCAACCCTGGTTGTGGTGCTGTAGGAGCTCCCCATGACAACCCAGTGTGAGGCGTATTCCACCTCAAGGCGGGAGCCCTCTCGATCCCAGGTACTGTGGTATACTAGCTCCCCCCAACACCCTGGTTCAAGGCATCTCCCCTGTCAAAATGATAGCCCCCTCGACCCTGGGTGTGGTGGGACATGAGCTGCCCCCACAGCCCGGTGCAAGGTGTCTCCTGTTTCGAGGCAGGAGCCCCCTTGACCCTGGATGCAGTGGTGTACGAGTCCCTCCCAAAACCCTGCTTCAAGGTGTCACCACCATAGAGGCAGTAACCCCCTGAACGCTGGTTGCGGTGGTGTAAGACCTCCCCCTGACAACCCAGTGTGAGGAGTCACCACCATAGAGTTGGCAGCCCCCTCAACCATATGTGTGGTGGTGTACGAGCTCCCCCAAACACGCTATTGTAAGGTGTATCCCCCTCAAGGCAGGAGCCCCCTCGACACTAGGTGCGATGGCGTACAAACTCCCCCCGACACCCTGCTTTGAGGCATCTCTCCCATCGAGCAAGGAGCCCCCTTGACCTTGGGTGCAGTGGTTTAGGAGTTCCCCAGACACCCTGGTTGGAAACATCTCCCCTGTAGAGCTGAGAGCCCCATAGACCCGGGGTGCAGTGGTGTATGAGCTCCCCCCAACCCCATTCGAGGCATCTCCCCTGTCGAGGAGCGAGAACCATAGACCTTGGGTGCGGTGGTGCAAGGCATCTCCCGCCTCAAGGTGGGAGCCACCTCAACGCTGGATGTGGTGGTGTACCAGCTCACCCTGATACCCTGGTGCCAGGTGTCTTTCGCTTGGAGGTGGGAACCCCCTCGAACCTGGGTGAGGTGGTGTACAAGCTCCACAGGACACCCCAGTTCAGGGGTCTCCTGTCTCGAGGCAGGAGCATTCTCAACCCTGGTTGTGGTGATGTATGAGATCCCCACAACAACCCGGTGCCAGGTGTCTCCCGCTTCCAGGCAGGAGCCCCATTGACCCTGGGGGCAGTGGATGTACGAGCTCCCCAGACACCCTGGTTCGAGGCAACTCCTCGACAAGGGGGGAGCCCCCTCAACCAGGGTGTGGTGGTGAAGGAGATTCCCCCAACACCCTGGTTCAAGGGTTCCCCCCCCCGTTGAGGTGGTGGCCCACTTGACCCTGGGTGCGGTGGTATATGAGCTCTCTCTGACACCCCGTTGTGAGGCGTCTCCCACCTCGACATGTGAGCTCCCTTGACCCAGAATGCAGTGGTGTATGAGCTACCCAAAAACCCCAGTTTGAGGCATCATCCCCATCGAGGTGGTAGCTCACTCGACTTTGGGTGTGGTGGTATACAAGCTCCCTCAAACACCCCGGTGTGAGGCGTCTCCCGACTCAACATGTGATCCCCTCGAACCAGGTTGCAGTGGTGTACTAGTTCCCCCAGAGTCCCCAGTTTGAGGCGTCTCCCAGCCAAGGGGGAAGACCCCTCAAACGAGGGTGCGGTGATATACAACCTCCCCCCAACACCCTAATTTGAGGCATCTTCTCCATCGATTGAGGATTCCCCTTGATTGGGGTGCAGTGGTTACAAGCTCCCTCCGACACGCCCGTATGAGATGTCTCTCATGTGGAGAGAGGAGACCACTTGACTTTGGATGCGGTGGTGTATGAGCTCCCTCCAACACCCCTGTGTGAGGCATCTACCACCTCAAGGCGGAGACTCCTCATTTCTGGGTGCAGTGGTATATGAGCTTCCCTCCACATCCTGATGAGAGGCGTCTCCTGCCTGGGTGCGGTGGTGTACAAGCTCCTTCTGACACCCTGGATATGAGGCAACTCCCTCCCACGTTGAGCGGGAAACCCCCTTGACCCTGATAGGGGTGGTGTATGAGCTCCCCCGACACCCCAGTGCAGGTGTCTCCCACCTCAAGGCGGTGGCCTTCTCTCCTTCAAGGGGGGATCCTCCTCAACCCTGGACGAGGTGATGTCCAAGTTCTCCCCAACAACCCGGTTTGAGGCATCTCCCCCATCGAGCAGGGAGCCTCCTTGACCCTGGGTGCAGTGGTGTATGAGCAATCCCTAACATCCCCATTTGAGGCATATCCCCAATCGAGCAGGGAGCCCCCTCGACTCTGGGTGCGGTGATGTATGAACTACACCCAAGACCCCAGTTCAAGGAGTCTCCCCCATTGAGTGAGGAGGCCCTGTGACCCTGGTAAGGTGAGGTACCAGCTCTCCCAGACATCCCCGTGCAAGGCATTTCCCACCTTGAGGCATGAGCCCCCTTGATTCAGGGTGAGGTGGTGTACGAGCTCCACCTGACACCCTGGTGTGGAAGGTCTTCTGCCTTCTGGTGGGAGGCATCTCAGGCCTCCAGACAGGAAGCCCCTCGACCTTGTGTGCAGTGGTGAACGAGCTCCCCCTGACACCCTGGTGCGAGGAGTCTTCCGCCTTGATGTGGGATCACCCTCTACCCTAGGAGTGGTGGTCTACGAGCTCCCCACAACACCCCGGTTGGAAGCATCTCCCCTGTTGAGTGGGAAGCCCCTGCAACCCTGGGTGTGGTGGTGTATGAGCTCCACATGACACATGGTTTGAGGCATCTCCCTCGTCTAGGGGGAAGCCACCTCGACCCTGAGTGTTGTGGTGTAGAAGCTCCTTTCAACTCCCTGGTTTGAGGTGTATCCCCCATCAAGGGGGGATCCACCTTGATTCTGGATGTGGTGGTGTACCAGTTCCCTATGAAACCATGGTTCAAGGTGTCACCTCCGTTGATGTGGTAGCCCCCTCGATCCTAGTTGCGGTGCTGTATGAGCTCCCCATGACAATTCGGTGTGAGGTGTCTTCCTCCTCGAGGCAAGAGCCCCCTCTACCTTGAGTACTGTGGTATACGAGCTCCCCCAACACTCCAGTTCGAGGCATCTCTCCTGTCGAGATGATAGCCCCCTCAACCCTTGGTGTGGTGGGACACGAGGTTCCCCAACATCCTGGTGCAAGGCATCTCCCCCGTCTAGGGGGAGCCCACTCGACCCTGGTCACAGTGGGGTACAAGCTCAACCCAACACCCCGATTTGAGGTGTCTCCTGCCTCAAGCAGGGAGCCGCTTCAACCCTGGGTGTGGTACGAGTCCTTCCCAACACCACAATTTGAGGCTTCACCACTGTAGCTGTGGTAACCCCCTCAATGCTGTTTGCGATGGTGTAAGAGCTCCCCCCGAAACACCAGTGTGAGGCGTCACCACCGTAGAGTCGGGAGCCCCCTCAACCCTGTGTGCAGTGATGTACGAGCTCCCCACAACTCCCTGTTGCAAGGAGTATCCCCCTCGAGGCTGGAGCCCCCTCAACACTGGGTGCGATGGTGTACGAGCTCCCCCCGACACCCTGTTGCAAGGCATCTCCCTGGTTGAGCGGGGAGCTCCCTTGACCCTGAGTGCGGTGGTTTACAAGTTCCCCTGAGACCCTGGTTTGAAACATCTTCCCCGTAGAACAGGGAGTCCCATAGACCCTGGGTGCAGTGGTGTACGAGCTCCCCCCCGACACCGCCATTCTAGGCATCTCCCCTGACTGAGGGGCAAGCCACCTCGACCTTGGGTGCGGTGGTGTATGAGCTGCCCTGACACCCTGGTGCGAGGCGTCTTTTGCCTGGAGGTGGGAACCCCCTCGAACCTGGGTGTGATGGTGTACGAGCTCCCTGGGACACCCTAGTTCTAGGGGTCTCCTGCCTCGCCTCGAGGCAGGAGCATTCTCAACCTGGGTGCGGTGGTGTATGAGCTCCCTCCAACAGCCCAGTGTGAGGCGTATCCCGACTTGACACATGATCCCCTTGACCCAGGTTGTGGTGGTGTACTAGTTCCCCCAGACACCCGAGATCAAGGTGTCTCCCCGTCGAGGGGGGAGACTCCTCGACCGAGGGTGCAGTGATGTACAAACTCCCTCCAACACTCTGGTTTGAGGCATCTTCTCTGTCGAGCGGGGATTTCCCTCGACCCTCTGTGCGGTGGTGTACGAGCTCCCCCTGACACCCCTGGTGTGAGGCTTCTATGGCCTCAAGGTGGGAGATTCCTTGTCCCTGGGTACAGTTGTGTATGAGCTTCCCTTGACATCCTGGTGAGAGGCGTCTTCCACCTTGAGGCAGGAGCCCCCTGGACCTTGGGTGTGGTGGTGTACAAGCTCCACCTGATACCCTGGTGTGAGATTTTCCCGCCTCGAGGCGGAAGCCCCCTCGACTCTGGTTACAGTGGTATAGGAGCACCCCTGGACACGCTGGTGTGAGGTGGCTCCCTCATCAAGCAGAAAGCCCTGTTGACACTTGGTGTGGTGGTCTACAAGCTCCCCCTGACACCCAGGTTTGAAGTGTCTCCCCAGTTTAGGGGGGAGCCCCCTGGACCCTGGGTGAGGTGGTGTATGAGCTCCACACAACACCCGGTTCAAGGCGTCTCCCTCTTCAAGGGGGGAGCCTCCTCCACCATGAGTGCAGTGGTGTAGGAGCTCCTCCCGACTCCCTGATTTGAGGCATATTCCCAGTTGAGGTGGGAGCTCCATCGACCCTGGGTGCAGTGGGTTATGAATTCCCCTGACATCCTGGTTGGAAATGTCTCCACCTTCAAGGGGCAAGCCCCGTAGACCCTAGGTGTGGTGGTGTACGAGCTCCCCCCAACATCCCAGTGTGAGCCATCTCCAGCTTCGAGTTAGGAGACACCTTGACCCTGGGTGTGGTGGTGTACAAGCTCCCCCTGAAACCCTAGTGTGAGGCATAACCCCCTGGAGGCAGGAGCCCCCTCAACACTGGGTGCAGTGGTGTAGGAGCTCCCCCCAACACCCTGGTTTGAGGCATCTCCTCCATCGAGCAGGGAGCCCTGTCGACCCTGGGTGCAGTGGTTTAGGAGTTCCCCTGACACCCCTGTTCAAAGCATCTCCCCTGTCAAGCGGGGAGACCCATAGACCCTGGGTGCAGTGGTGTATGAGCCCCCCCAATACCCCCATTTGAGGCATCTCCCCATCGAGGGGCGAGCCCCACAGTCCCTGGTATGGAGGTGTACAAGACCCCCCCAACACCCCCATTCGAGATGTCTCCCCCATTGAGGGGCCAGCACCCTTGTCCCAGGGTACAGTGATGTACGAGCTCCCACCAACACCCTGGTGGGAGGCATTTCCGCCATTGAGGCGGTAACCCCCTCGATCCTGGTTGCATTGGTGAACGAGCTCACTCTGACACCCCAGTGTGAGGCATCTCCCGCCTCTGGGTGGGACCATCCTTCACCCTATGTGGTGGTGTGTGAGCTCCCTCCTCCCACACACTGCTGTGCAAGGCATCTCCACTCTCAAGGCAGTAGTCCCCTTGAACCTGGTTGTGGTGCTGTATGAGCTTGCCCTGACACCCTGGTGCGAGTTGTCTTTCACCTGGAGGCAGGAACCCCCTTGAACCTGGATGCGGTGGTGTACTAGCTCCCCGGGACACCCTGGTTCGAGGGGTCTCCTGCCTCGAGGTGGGAGCATTCTCAACCCTAGATGCAGTGATATATGAGCTCTCTCCAACACCCTGGTGCAAGGTGTCTCCCACCTCCAGACGTGAGCCGCCTCAACCCAAGATGCAGTGGTGTACGAGTTCCCCTGACACCCCCGTTTGAATAGTCTCCCCCTTGAATGGGGGGAGTCCCCTTGACCCTGGATGCGGTGGTATATGAGCTTCCCCCAACACTACCATTTGAGGCATCACCCTCGTCGAGTGGCGAGCCCCCTCGTCCCTGGGTACAGTGGTGTACGAGCTCACCCCGACACCCCGGTTTGAGGTGTCTTCCCCATAGAGGGGAAAGCCCCTTCTACACTGGATGCTGTGATGTACGAGCTCCCCCCGACATCCGAGGTCAAGGCATCTCCCCTGTCAAGTGGGGAGCCCCCATGACCTTGGGTGGAGTGGTGTACGAGGTCTTTCGAGGCATCTCCTGTGTTGAGGGAGGAGCCCCCTTGACCCTGGTTGCATTGGTGAATGATCTCACCCCGACACCCTGTTGTGATGCATTTCCTGCCTTGAAGCAGGAGCACCCTCCATCCTGTATGCAGTAGTGTATGAGCTCCCCAGGGACCCAGTTGCGAGACGTCTCCACTGTCAAGGTGGTAACCCCCTCTAAACTGGTTGTGGTGGTGCACAAGCTCTCCCTGAAACCCTGGTGCAAGGCATCTCCCGCCTGGAGGCGGGAACCCCCTCGAATATGGGAATGGTGGTGTATGAGCTCCTATGGACACCCTGGTTCCAGGTGTCTCCTCCCTCGATGCAGGAGCATCTTTGACCCTGAGTTCGGTAGTGTATGAGCTCTTCACGACACCCCCGTGCCAGGCGTCTCCCGCCTCAAGGTGAGAGTCCCCTTGACCCTGGATGCGTGGTGTACAAGTTCCCCCAGATACCCCGGTCCCCCTCGACCAGGTAACGGTGGTGAATGATGAACCCCCAACACACCAGTTCAAGACAACTCCCCCATCGAGGTGGTAGCCCACTTGACCCTGGGTGCAGTGGTATACGAGTTCCCTCCAACATCCCGTGCAAGGCGACTCCCACCTCAAGACATGAGCCCCCTCAATCCAGGATGCAGTGGTGTATGAGCTCCGGTGCGAGGCATTTCCTGACTTAACGTGATCCCTTCCACCCAGGGGGTGGTGGCATACGAGTACCCCTGGACACCCTGGTTCGAGGCGTCTCCCCATCAAGGGTGGAGACCCCTTGACGAGGGTGCAGTGGTGTACGAGCTCCCCCCAACACCCTGGTTTGAGGCATCTCCCCAGTCGAGCGGGGATTCCCCTTGACCCTGGGTGTGGTGATGTACAAGCTCTGCCAGACACCCTGGTACGAAGTGTCTACCGCGTCAAGTTGGGAGACTCCTCATCCCTGGGTGCAGTGGTGTACAAGCTTCCCTCGACATCCTGGTGACAGGCGTCTCCCACCTCAAGGCAGGTGCCACCTGGCCCCTGGGTAAGGTGATATACAAGATCCTCCAAACACCCCGAATATGAGGCATCTCAAGTGTTCACCAGGGAGCCCACTCAACCCTGATTGTGAGGGTGTAACAGCTCCCCCCAACACCCTGGTGCAAGGTGTCTCCTGCTGAGAGCCACAGCCAAGTCGGAATGGCCCCTGGCATTTTGCCAGAAGTAATGGTAGAGAGGTGAGCCATTAAGATGATGATATTAAGTTAAGCTGTCTCTAATTGCTGTGACTGGATGATGCTGGATTGAAACAGGTTGTGTATTCAATTGTATATTAGAACTTTATTGTCCGCCTCTGGTGCACACTACTTTGGAGTTTTCCTTGAGTTCTCACAGGGTTTCAAGAGTGAATGCACGCGAAGCCTGGTGGTGTTCCAGGAGAGTTCCAGAAGAGAGTCTGGTTTGTGTATGGTGTATTCCTGGAGGACCCACGTGGGTGGCATTGGGGAGAGTTCCCGGGGAGTGTGCTTGGAGTGCTGTGGGAGTTCGGAAATAAAGTTTATTCCTGTTTGAGTGGCTCGTGATTTGTGCCCAGCCAGAATGCAGCATTTGGTGGCCTGTGGGGGGAACACGTGAAGCTCTGAAGCTTGGAGATGAGTGAAATTGCTTGCCCCTGAGGGAAGGCGAGAGAATGGGTGACCATTTCAAAAAACAATGTTTACTTGTTTTGATTTGTTTTGTTCTTGTTTCAAGCTGCCAATCCCTAGAACTTTCTCAGGCAAACTGCAAAAAGTGGTTGGCTCAAGGTTTGAAGTTGTTTGGCCCTGAGGTAGAGATAGAGATAGACCACAAATATACATTTCAAGAAAAAAGGAAAATTGATACAACAATTTTTTGTTCCATGTTTTTGTTTCGTTTTGCTTCAGTTTTGTTTTGAGTTATCTTGTTGAGTTGCATTATACTTGTAGCAGAAATATGAGATCAGAAAATAGCAAAAAACAAACCGAAAAAATGTTAAGTAAATTGTTAGAGAAAGGAGGCACCCCAGGAAAACCAAAAACAGTCAGGGCATATTTTGATAAAATACAAAAATGTAGCTCATGGCTTTTTAAAGAGGACTTGTTGAATATATCACAATGGGACCATTATGGTGAAGATTTAAGGGGAAAGAAAAAGAAAAAGCCAGGAACTCTGCCAGTTGGCACATTACCATTATGGACATTGGTATGATTTTGTTTGCCTAGTCCAAAGCCTTCAGTTCAGACTCTAGTAGAAGATCAAGTAAAAGAGAAGATATCTCGAGCTAGTCAGAGAGAGGAAGAAAATTTAAAGAAGAAAGAACTATCAGGGGAAAAATTACAACAAGAGGCTTCTACTAACAGCTTTCTAACACCAGAGGGCGTAAGTGTCCAACCAACAGCTCCACCTATGGGGCCCCCATCCCCCATAGTTGATGGATGGGATCCTGAGACAGGACCTCAAAGATTAGCATACCCTGTACTTGAGCAGGCAGGAGGGCAGCAAATTCAACGTGCTTTACATTTAAAAACAGTGAAGCAGTTAAAGGAGGCTGTAACAACCTATGGTCCCCAAGTACCCTTCACTGTAAGCATGGTCGAATCCATTACCAAATTGGACATGACTCCAGCAGATTGGGCTAGTATGTGTAAAGCTGTGCTAAATGGAGGGCAATATTTGTTATGGAAGGTTGCCAATGAGAAATTTTGCACGGAGACGGCTAGACGATTTCCTCAGAGAAATCTAGATATGTTGTTAGGAAAAGGACCTTATGAGGATCAGCAGCAACAAATTAGATATGATCCTGCTATATACGCACAAATTGTTGCAGATCAGGTAGGGCATGGAAGACTTAACAAGGACATGGAGATTTACAAGGTAAATTATCTAAGGTAATACAGGGAGCTAATGAACTTTACGCTGAATTTGTAGATAGGCTTATTTAAAAAGTTACCAGAGTTTTTGGGGATACAGAACAAGCAATGCCATTAACAAAACAACTGGCTTATGAGCAGTACTAACTCTAGAGATGGGAGTTCAAATCATTCCCACAGGAGTAAAAGGACCTCTTCCCCAAGGAACAATAGGCATATTGTTAGGACGCAGTTCTCCTACTCTAAAGAACTTATGATAAGATCTGGGGTAATTGATCCTGATTATGAAGGGGAAATAAAAATTATAGCTAGTTCTCCAAGAGGTATATCAGTAATTACACCAGGAGATAGAATAGAACAGTTATTAATAATACCCAGCCTGCATGATAAATTTTCCAGTATTACTATAGTAAGAGGTTCCAGGGGATTAGGCTCCACAGGTGTAAATTGGGATATGCTGTCTTTAAATTTAGATTCATGCCCAAAACTAAAACTAAATATTCAAGGACATGAATTTAATGGGCTATTGGATACAGGTGCAGACCTTACAATCATCTCTCGTCAAGAATGGCCAAAACATTGGCCATTACAACAAGACACTCAAACACTTCGAGGCCTAGAAGTGGAAACTAATCCCCATAGAAGTGCAATGGTATTAGATTGGAAGGATCCTGAAGGATGTGAAGGAACTATACAGCCATATGTACTGGATCATCTTCCTATAAATTTATGGGGACAAGATGTCCTAGATCAATTAGGACTAACATTAACAAATAACTTCAATACAAATGTGCCCACTATTATGGCTAGACAGGTTTTAGGAAAGGAAAAAGATTAGGAGAAAAAAGGACAAAGTATAGTGGTGCCAGTACAAATAGATCAAGAAATAGATAGACATGAATTGGGTTTTCAGGAGGGGTCACTGAGACAATAAAAATTACTTGGAAATCAGAAAGACCAGTATGGGTTCCTCAGTGGCCCCTGACTAAAGAAAAGATACAAGCAGCCTATGACCTGGACAAACAGTATTAGCGGAGGAACATATACAACCTTCCGTATCTCCCCATAATACTCCCATTTTTGTCTTTAAAATAAATCTGGTAAATGGAGATTATTGCAAGATTTAAGAGCCATTAATAATGAGATGGTTATTATGGGACCTGCTCAATCAGGGATTCCTCAATTGTCTGCTTTGCCAAAAACCTGGTATGTTTTAGCTAGAGATATTAAAGATTTTTTTTTCAATTCCAATTCATCCTGAGGATAGTCCATGTTTTGCATTTACTGTCCCTGCACTGAATCATGAAGGTCCTGATCAGAGATATGAATGGAAAGTACTCCCTCAGGAGATGGCTAACAGCCCAACTATGTGTCAAATTTATGTTAACAAAGCAATCTAGCCACTTAGAAATCAAAATTCTGAACTACAAATATTTTACTATATGGATGATGTATTATTAGCACACAAAGATAAAAGCACATTGCTAGAATGTTATGCCATACTTACAAACTATTAAAAAATTATAATCTAGAGATAGCAATAGATAAAGTACAATTAAATTTTCCAATTAATATTTTAGGAATTCTATTATCCTCAACCAAAAATTCAAATATGACTAGAAAACTCAAATCACTTAACGACTTTCAAAAGTTATTAGGAGACATAAATTGGATAAGGCCTTATCTAGGCATACCAACAGGAGAGTTGGGACCTTTATTTGATATCCTAAAAGGTCCATCAGATCCAAATTCACCCCGCATGTTAACACCTGAAGCAAGAAAGGCATTAAAAATCATTGAAACATATATGAAAAATATGCATTTGGATAGAATTGATATAAGTTTGACTTTATTATTTATTGTATTACCAACAAAAAATATTCCTACAAGAGTATTTTGGCAAGAATGTCCATTATTGTGGATACATTTATCTTATTCTCCTAACACTATTCTTACTAGGTATCCTGAGGCTGCAGGACAATTGATACTCAAAGGAATGAAAGCAGCAAAGGGAGTGTTTGGAATTTCTCCTAATAAATTTATTACTCCATATACTATGGATAAAATTGATGAGTTAGCTAATGAGTTAAATACTTGGGCAATAATCATGTGTAAATCTAATGTTTCATTGATAATCACTTACCATCTAATCCTTTGCTGTCTTTTTGGTCTTCACATCCTGTAGTTTTTCAAAAAATGACAAGAAAAACAACTATCATGAATGCTCCAAATATATTCACTGATGGGTCAAATAATGGTACAGCAGCAATAGTTACTCCTGATCAAAGTTTCACATTTCTAGTACCCAAAAAATCAGCTCAAAAGGTAGAGCTTAACGCAGTATTACAAGCTTTTGTGATGTTTAAAGATTCTGTATTTAATTTATATTCTGATAGTCAGTATATACTTAATGCTATAGTATCCCTTGAAGATGCTGGTAGGATTTCCCCTTCCTCTACGGTTTTCTCTTTCTTTTCCAATATACAAAGTCTAATCTGGGACAGAAAAAATCCATTCTTTATAGGACATATCAGAGCACATTCAGGATTGTCTGGAGCCCTTAGTTTGGGCAATGATTTAGCAGATAAAACTACACATGACATACATATTTTTTCTACACTAGAAGAAGCTACAAATTTTCACAAAAGGTTCCATGTCAATGCTAATGCTTTACAAAAGTGTTTTAAAATAATTAAGGAACAAGCTAGACAATTAAGAAAACAATGTCAAAATTGTGTGACCTTTTTACCACAAGTTAATCTTGGAGTCAATCCTAGAGGACTGATACCTAATCATATTTGGCAGATGGACGTCACACACATGCCAGAATTTGGAAAATTAAAATATTTGCATGTTACAGTTGATACTTCTTCTGGATTTTTTATGGGCTCCCTTCATGCCGGAGAAAAAACTAAAGATATTATAGCTCATTGCTTACAAAATTTGGCCACTGTGGATGTTCCAAAACAGTTAAAAACAGATAATGGCCCTGGCTATACTTCTGCCTCTTTTAAATAATTTTGCTCATCATTTGGCATTACTCATATAACAAGAATCTCATACAATCCACAGGGACAAGGCATAGTTGAAAGAGCTCATCAAACTATTAAAATGTTCTTATTAAAGCAAAAAGAGGGAATTGGAAGGGGTATATATCCCCCAAAGATAAACTTAAAATAACCCTTTTTACTCTAAACTTTTTAAATTTGGATTCATCAGGGCTTAGTGCTGTGAAAAGGCATATGTGTCCAAAAATGTACATAAGCCTAAGGTACTTTGGAAGGATATTCTAATAGAACAATGGAAAGGTCCTGACCCAGTGATTGTCTGGATTTGAGGGTCTGTTTGTGTGTCTCCACAGGGAGAACAGCAGCCGATTTGGATTCCAGAGAGACTAACAAAATCAATTTCTACAGACCAAAAAGAAGATGATTGGCTCAAATCTATAACAGCTGATATCCAGAGCTCCAGCTTGGCTATTCTTACATCTGCAACAGTGATTCTCCCACACCTGGAGGCTTGAATAATGAACACCATTAAGGCCTATTTCAAATGTAAAAAACCTTGGGGCTTGCTTGTGGGAATACTTTCAGACCCATTATACAAGTTACAGGAAAAAGGATGGGATACCCAAAGAAGAGTCAAACCCAGGTGGTAACCCGGATGCTTTTTTCAATATCTATTTTATTATTGCCTTTTCCCACATCATGAAGTTCTATTTGATTTTTGAGCTCATACAGACCTAGGTTAATGTTTTTCTGATCAGTTCTATTTTTTGACTGTGGAGTTTTTAAACATTGCAATGGAGATTTCACCTGTGAAAAGCTACAAGGCCTTTACTATTATGTTATTGTTGTATGTGTTGTGTTATGTGTGCACACTTCTGTTTTGTGTTGTATGTCTGTGTGTACGTATGTCATATATCATATATGAGGAGCACTCATGAAAAAATGAATCCAAAGTTTTTTTTTTTATTCACGTGATTTAGATGGTTTAATTTAAATTGGGTAAACAGCTGTTGAGGATTGTTTTAATATGTGAACAAAAAAAAAAAGATTAACAGATATGTTTGTTTACTTTCCCCTTTCCTTTTAATTATATTTAATAATTCTCTTCAGGAAAATGTAAATTGTTCAGAAAATTGTTTTCTTAGTGTCTTCTGGACTGTTACATAATTTTTTTTTAGCCATCATTGCCAGAATTCCTATCTTCATCCCAGTGCCAGTAAAGACAAAGATAAAACCAAACTGCAACTTCTTTGATAACTATTACAGCAAACTGTATAAACTGATGCATCAATGAATAATAACTCAACAAGTGATGCTCAGTCAAGGAGTCGATTTACTTTGGGAGGAAATGGACATATTGAAGGATTCCTCTGCTTTGAACTGTTTGCAGAACTTCCCTGGACTATGTATCACTTGTATGCATTGTGAACTATCTGTTGGTGCAGCGAATTGTGGTAGTGCCGGGGTATCTTTACTGATGGTTTCATTGGTGGTACAATTTTTCTAAAAGGAACCGTCATTTGGCTTGGTGTCGTGGCATTTTGGATCCTCCTCCCTTCTGCTTGTGATGGTCTAAAATTTGGGTCCAACAGAGGTGAAGCAAAGAACCTCACCCCCCCCCACTGGCAACAAGGCCAAATTGGGGGGCCAACAGAGGTGAAGCAAAGAACCTCACCCCCCCGCTGGTGCAAAGGCCAAATTTGGGGGCCAACAGAGGTGAGACACAGAACCTCACCCCCCCACACACTGGTGCAAAGGCCTATCCACTAGTATGGCTATATGCTGGACTGGTAGTCAACGATGGGTAAGATCCAATTGCAATGGTACCAACCTAAGACAGGAGGGTGATGCCTTGAGGTCAGCTCATCCGATGACGGTTAAGGACCATGTGTAGTATTGGACAACCTAAGACAGGCACGGTCCCTAAGCCACATGCTTGGTGTTTAATTAAACAGAAAGGGGGAGATGTTGAGAGCCACAGCCGAGTTGGAATGGCCCCTGGCATTTTGCCAGAAGTAATGGTTGAGAGGGGAGCCATTAAGATGATGATATTAAGTTAAGACATCTATAATTGCTGTGACTGGATGATGCTGGATTGAAACAGGCTGTGTATTCAATTGTATATTAGACCTTTACTTCCCCCCACCAGGCGCCCGCTACTTTGGAGTTCCAGTTGAGTTCTAGTGGGGTTCCTATTGTGAATGCATGTGGCAGCCAGGTGGTGTTCCGGGAGAGTTCCCAGGGAGAGCTCTGGTTTGTGTGTGGTGTGTTCCTGGAGGAGCCGTGTGATGGCATTGAGGAGAGTTCCTGGGGAGTGTGCTTGAAGTGCTGTGGGAGTTCAGAAATAAAGTTTGTTCCTGCTTGAGTGGCTCCTGATTTGTGCCCAGCCAGACTGGGTCATTGACTGCGGCAGTCTTCAAGCTCGAGGTGGGCGACTTCTCTCCTTTGAGGGGGGATCCTCCTCAACCCTGGAAGAGGTGCTGTTCGAGCTCCCCCTGAAAACCTGGTTCGAAGCATCTCCCCCATTGAGCGGGGAGCCACCTCAACCCTGTGTGCGGTGCAGTAGGAGCAACCCCCGACATCCCCATTTGCGGCATCTCCCTCATTGAGCGGGGGCCTCTCTCGACACTGCACGCTGTTTACACCACCTCCCTGACACCCCGTTTGAGGTATCTTCCCAGTAAAGCAGGGAGCCACCTCGAACCTGGGCAAGGTGGTGTACAGCTACCCCCAACACCCTGGTGCGAGGCATCTCCCCGATTGAGCAGGGAACTCCCTCAACTCTGGGTGTGGTGGCATATGAGCTACACCCGACATCCTGGTTCGAGGTGTCTCCCCCGTCCAGCCGGGAGGACCCTCAACCCTGATACGGTGGTGTACCAGCTCTCCCCGACATCCCAGTGCAAGGCGTTTCCTGCCTTGAGGCGTATTGTGGTCGTGTACGTTATTCCCTTGACACCCGGGTTCGAGGCATCTTGATTCAGTGTGAGGTGTTGTACGACCTCCCCCCAACACCACAGTGCAGAACATCACCCACCTCGAGCGGGAGCCCCCTTGACCCTTGGGGCTGTGGTGTACGAGCTCCCCCGACACCCCAGTGCCAAGCATCTCCCTCGTCGAATGGGAACCCCCTCGACCCTTGTTGCCTTGATGTTCAAGCTTCCCCTGATACTTTGGTGTGAGGCATCTCAGGCCTCAAGGCGGGAACCCCCTTGACCTTGCATGTGGTAGCGAATGAGCTCCCCCTGAAACCCTGGTGCAAGGAGTCTCCCATATTGATGCAGGATCCCCCTCATCCCTGGGTGCGGTGGTGTATGAGCTCCCCCAGACACCCCGGTTTGAGGCATCTCCCCATTGAGGGGGGAGCCCCCTTACTGAAGTTGAGGTGATTACGAGGTCCCCCTGACACCTCATTTCGAGGCATCTCCCCCATTAAGCGAGATTCCTCTCAACCCTAGGTGTGGTGGTGTACGAGCTCCCCCCAGACATCACAGAGCAGGGCGTCTCCAGACTCCAAGCAGGAACCCCCTCGACCTTGGGTTCAGTGGTGTATGAGCTCCCCTGTACACCCCAGTTCAAGGCATCTCCCGTTGAGGGGGGAGCCCCCTCAGCCCATGTTGTGGTCATGTACATGATCCCCCTGACACCCTGGTTCGAGGCATCTCCCCGGTTGAGCAGGGATTCCCCTTGATCCTAGGTGCGGTGGTTTATGAGCTCCTCCCAACCCCCCGTTTGAGGCGTCTCCCCCATCGAGGGGGGAACCTACTCGACCCTGGACACGGTGGTGTATGAGCTCCCCCCAACACCCAGGTGTGAAGCATAATAAGCTTCGAGGCAGGAGGCCCCTCGACCTTGGTTGCGGTGGTGTTTGAGCTCCCCCTGACACCCTGATGCCAGGCATTACCAGCCTCGAGGCAGGAGCCCCTTCGACCTTGGGTGTAGGAGCTCCCCCTGACACCCAGGTGTGAGATGTCTCCCGCCTTAAGGCAGGAGCCCCCTCCTCCCTGGTTGTGGTGGTATACAAGCTCCCCCCACACCCGGGTTCGAATCATCTCCCCCTTCGAGGGGGAAACCCCCTGGACCCTGGGTGAGGTGGTGTATGATCTCTCACTGACACCCCGGTTAGAGGCATCTCTCCCATCGAGGGGGATGCTCCCACAACCCTAAATGCGGTGGTGTCAAGCTCCACATGACACCCAGTATGAGGCACCTCCCCTGTCGAGGGGGGAGCCCCGTAGCCCCTGGATGCAGTGGTATAGGAGTTCCTCCCGACTCCCTGGTTCAAGGCATATTCCCCCTCGAGGGGGCATCCACCTCAACCCTGGGTGCGGTGGTGTACCAGTTCCCCCTGAAACCACACTTTGAGGTGTCACCTCCATCAAGGCAGTATCTACCTCAACCCTGGGTGCAGTGGTATACGAACAACCCCCAACATCCCTGTTCGAAGCATCTCCCCCACTGAGGGGGAAGCCCCCTCGACCCTGGGCATGATGGTATATGAGCTCCCCACAAAACCTTGTTTGAGGTGTCTCCCCCATGAGCGAGAAGCCCCCTCGACCCTGGATCAGGTGGTGTACGAGCTCCTCCCGACACCCTAGTGGTGCTAGGCATCTCCCCGGTCTAGAGCAGAGCCCCCTCGAAACTGATGCGGTGGTGTACAAACTAGGCTCAACACCCCACTCTGGGGTGTATCCCCTGTTGAGTGGAGAGGCCCCTTGACCCTGATACAGTGGTGTACCAGCTCCCCCTGACACCCCAAGGGTAAGGTGTCTCCCGCCTCGAGTCAAGAGCCCCCTCGACTCTGGTTGTAGTGGTGTACAAGCTCCACATGACACCCCAGATCAAGGCATCTTTTCTGTCAAGCAGGGATTCCCCATTCGAAGCATATACCCCATTGAGGGGGGAGCCCCCTTGACCCTGGACAAGGTGGTTTACGAGCTCCCCCCTGACACCCCAGTTCGAGGTTTCTCCCCAGCCAAGCGGAAAGCCCCCTCAATCCTGGGTGCAGTGGTGTATGACCTCGCCCTGACACCCCAGTTCTAGCATCTCCCTTGTCAAGGGGGGAGCCCCCACGACCCTGGGTGGTGTGGTGTACTAGCTCCACATGACACCCGGTTCAAAGTGTCTCCCCCGTCGAGTGAGGAGCCCCCTCAATCCTGAGTGCAGTGGTGTAGGAGCTCCTCCAGACTCCCTGATTTGAGGAGTATCCCCCTGTCAAGGGGGATCCACTTCGACCCTGGGTTCAGTGGTGTACCAGCTCCCCCCAAAACCATGGTTCAAGGCATCACCTCCGCTGAGGAGGTATCTACCTCAACCTTGTTTGCAGTGCTGTATGAGCTCCCCCCAAAACCCCGGTGTGAGGCATCTTCCTTCTCAAGGTGGGAGTCACCTCAACCCAGGGCACAGTAGTGTATGAGCTCCCCCTGACACTCCAGTGCGAGGCGTCTCCCCCGTCGAGATGATAGCTCCCTCGACCCTGTGTGTGGTGGTATACCAGCTGCCCTGATATCCCAGTGTGAGGTGTCTCCCCCTTTGAGTGGGGAGCTTCCTCGACCCTGGTTGTGGTGGTGTACCAGCTTGCCCGACACCCCGGTGCAAGGCATCTCCCACCTAGAGGTGGGAGCCCCCTGGATCCTGGGTGCAGTGGTGTACTAGGCCCCTCTGACACCCTGGTTTGAGGCGTCACCACCATAGAGGTGGTAATGACCTTGGCCCTGTGTGTGGTGGTGTAATAGCTCCCCCCGACACTCCAGTGTGAGGCGTTTTCCCCCTTAAGGCAGGAGGCCCCTCGACACTGGGTTCAGTGGTGTACAAGCTCCCCATGACACCCCAGTTCAAGGCATCTCCCCCATCCAGTGGGGAGCCCTCTCAATACTGGGTGCGGTGATGTATGAGTTCCTCTCACCCCCCCCCGGTTAGAGGTGTCTCCCCCATTGAGTGGGGAGCCATGTAGACCCTGGGTGCAGTGGTGTACAAGCTCCCCCTGACACCCCCATTCAAGGAATCTCCCCCATCGAGGGGGGGTCCCCTCAACCCTGGAAGTGGTGGTGTGTGAGCTCCCCCAGACACCCAGGTTTGGGGTGTCCTTTTGTTGAGAGGGGAGCCCTTTCAACCCAGGGTTCAGTGGTGTACAAGATCCACCCGACACCCTAGTTCAAGGCATCTCCTCCATCCAGGGGGGAGCCCCGATGACCTTGGGTGGAGTGGTGTATGAGGTCCTTCCAGCATCCTCATCAAAGCATCTCCCCCGTGGAGGGGGGCACCACCTTGACCCTGGGTGTGGTGGTATAGGAGCTACCACAGACACCCAAGTGAGAGGCGTCTCCCACCTCAAGATGGGAGCCGACTCGACCCTGGTTGTGGTGGTGTATGAGCTCCCCCCAACACCCCGGATTGGGACATCTCCACCGTCTAGGTGGTAGCCCTGTAGACCATGGTTGCAGTGATGAACGAGCTCACCCCAACACCCCAGTGCGAGGGGTCTCCTGCCTTGATGTGGGAGCACACTCCACCCTGTGTATGGTGGTGTAAGAGCTCCACACAACACCCTGGTGTAAGCCATCTCCCCCGTCTAGCGGAGATCCCCCTCCACCCTTGGTGCGGTGGCCTATGAGCTCCCCCCAACACCCTGGTGCAAAGCATCTCCCCTGTTGAGGGGGGAGCCCCCTGAACCCTGGGCTAGGTGGTCTACAAGCACCCCTCGAAACCCCAATTCGAGGCTTCTCCCCATGGAGGGTGGAGCCCCCTTGACACTGGTACAGTAGTGTATGAGGTCCCACGGACATCCCAGTGTGAGGAGTCCCCGCCTCGAGGTGGTAACCCCCTCAACTCTGGGTGCAGTGGTGTATGAGCTCCCCCTGACAACCCTGTTTGTGGCGTCCCCCCATCAAGCAGGGAGCCCCCTTGACACTGGTTGCGGTGGTGTACATGCTCCCCCTACACTCCAGTGCTAGGTGTCTCCCGCCTTGAGGCAGAAGCCCCCTTGATTCTGGATGCAGTGGTGTATGAGCTCCCCACCACACCCTGGCAGAGGCATCTCCCGCCTCGAGGTGGGTGCCCCCTGACACAGGGTGTGGTAGTGTACAAATTTCCCCTGACACACTTGTGCGGGTGGTCTCCCCCATGGAGCAGGGAGCCCCCTCAACCATAGGTGCGGTGGTATACGAGTTCCCCCCAACAGCCCGGTTCGAGGTGTCTCCCTTGTCGAGGTGAGAGCCCTCTGGACCCTGGGTGCAGTAGTGGATGAGCTCCCCCCGACACCCTGGTTCGAGGCATCTTCCCATAGAGGCGGTAGCCACCTCGACCCTGGTTGCGGTGGTGTACAAGCTCCCACCGATACCCCATCTTGAGGCATCTCCCTGTAGAGGGAGCTCCCTGGATCCTGGGTGCAGTGGTACAAAGCTCCCCCCAATACCCTGGTTTGAGGCATCTTTCACATAGAGGGGCTAGCCCCTGGACCCTGGGTGCAGTGGTATACCAGATCCCCTCGACAATCTGGTTCAAGTCATCTCCCCCATTGAGCTGGGGGACCCTTGACCCTGAGCAAGGTGGTGTATGAGCAATCCCTGACATTCCCATTCAAGTCATCTCCCTCTTCAAGTGGTAAGCCTCCTTGACTTGGGCGCAGTGGCATATGTGCTTCTCCTGACACCCCGGTCGAGGTATCTCCCCCATCGATCTGAGTGCCTCGTCAATCCTGGGTGAGGTGGTGTATGAGCTCCCCCCGACACCCGGGTGAGAGGCATCTCCTGGTTGAGGGGACTCTGGTATGATGGTGTACCAGCTCAACCCGACACCCTGGTATGAGGCGTACCTGCCTAGAGGCAGGAGCCCCCTCAATTCTGGGTGAGGTGTTATATGATCTCTCCCTGACACCCCGGTGGTGACATCTCCCACCTCAAAGTGGGAGGCACCTAGACTTTGGGGGCTGTGGTGTACGAGCTCCCCCTGACACTCTGGTACTAGCGTCTGCCGCCTTGATGCGGGAGCACCTTCGACCCTGGGCGATGGTGTAGGGGCTCCCCCGGACACCCCTGTTGGAGGCATCTTCTCCTTGAGGTGAGAGCTTCTTCGACCCAGGGTTCGGTGGTGTATGAGATCTCCCAGACACCCTGGTTCAAGGCATCTCTCCCGTTGAACGAGGATTCCTCTCCACCCTGGGTGCGGTGGTATACAACCTCCCCCCAACACCCCCGTTTGAGGTGTCTCCCCCATCAAGCGGGGAGCCCATCAACCCTGGATGTGGTGGTGTATGAGCTCCCCTGAAAACCAGTGTGAGGCATTACAAGCCTGAGGCAGGAGCCCCCTCGACCTCGGGTGCAGTGGTGTATGAGCTCCCCCAGACACCCGGGTGTGAAGCGTCTCCTGCCTCAAGGCCTGAGCCCCCTCGATCCTGGTTGCAGAGCTCCTCCCGACACCCTGGTGTGAGGCATCTACCCTGTCGAGTGGAGAGCCCCCTCAACCTTGAGTGCAGTGGTCTAAAAGTTCCCTCAGACATCCTGGTCGATGGGGGAAACCCTGGACCCTGGGTGAGGAGGTTAGGAGCTCCCCCTGACATCCCAATTTGAGGCCTCTCCCTGTCAAGGGGGAAACCCATCCACCCTGGTTGCAGTGGTGTACAAGCTCCCTCCAACATCCCAATGCAAGGTGTCTCCGGCCTCAAGGCGTGAGCCCCCTCAACCCTACGAGCAGTGGTGTACGAGCTCCCATCAACATCCTGGTGCGAGGCATCTCCTTCCTCGAGCAGGACCCCCTCAACCCTTGGTGCGGTGGTGTATGAGCTTCCCCTACACTCTGTTTCAAGGCATATCCCGCCTCAAGGCAGGAGCCCCCTCGATTCTGGGTGCAGTGGTGTATGAACTTCACCTGACACCCCTGTGTGGGGCATCTCCCCAATCGAGCGGGGCGCCCCATTAACCATGTGAACAGTAGTTTACAAGCTTCCCCCAAAACCCTGGGTCAAGGCATTTCCCCATAAAGGAGGAAGCCCCCTCGACCCAGGGTGCAGTGGTATACAAGCTCCCCGCAAAACCCCAGTGCAAGGCATCTTACCATCAAGAGGGGGAGCCCCCTCAACCCTGGACAAGGTGGTATATGAGCTCCCCCGACCTCTCTGTTCGAGGTGTCTCCCTGGCCAAGCGGGAAGCCCCCTCTAGCCTGGGGGTGGTGGTGTACGAGCTCACCTCGACACCCCAGTTAGAGTCGTCTCCCCTGTCGAGGGGGGATCCACCTCGACCTTGGGTGTGGTGGTGTACCTGCTCCCCACAAAACAATGGTTTGAAGCGTCACCCCCATTGAGGTGGTATTCCCCTTGACCTTGGTTGTGGTGCTGTAGGAGCTCCCCCTGACACCTCAATGCGAGACCTTTTCCGCCTTGAGGCGGGAGCCCCTTCGGCCCTGGGTGCTCCCCCCAAAATCCCAGTTCAAGGCATCTCCCTGTCGAGATAGTAGCCCCCTCGACCCTGGTTGCAGTGGTATACGAGCTGCACCGAATCCCGGTGGAGACGTCTCCCCAGTGGAGGGGAGAGCCCCTGAACCCGGGTTGCGGTGGTGTACGTGCTCACCCGAACACCTCAGTACAAAGCGTCTCCTACCTCGAGGCGGGAGCCCCCTCGACCCTCAGTGTGGTGGTGTAGGAGTCTCCCTGACACCCCGGTTCAAGGCGTCACCACCATAGAGATGGTAACCCCCTCGACCCTGGTTGCGGTGGTGTAAGAGCTCCCCCCAACACCCCAGTGTGAGGCGTCTCCTGCCTCAAGGCAGGAGCCCACTCAACCCTATGTGTGGTAGTGTATGAGCTCCCCCCAACACCCTGGTGGGAGGTGTCTTCCCCCTCGAGGAACGAGCCCCCTCGACACTGGGTGCAGAGGTGTACGAACTCCCCTCGACACCCCGTTTCAAGGTGTCTCCCCCACCAAGTGGGAAGCCCCATAGACCCTGGGTACAGTGGTGTAAGTGCTCCCCCCACACCCTGTTCGAGGCATCTCCCCCGTCAAGGAGAAAGTCCCCTTGATCCTGCATGCAGTGGTGTACGAGGTCCCCCGACACCATCCTTTGAGGCATCTCTCCATCTAGAGGCAAGCACCCTTGTCCCTGGGTGCGGTGGTGTAGGAGCTCACACCGACACCCCGGTTGGAGGTGTCTCCCCCATGGAGGGGGAGGCCCCTTCGACCCTGGGTGCTGTGGTGTATGAGCTCCCCACTGACACACAAGTTTGAGGCATCTCCCCCCATCAAGGTAGGAGTCCCCATGACCTTGGGTGGAGTGGTGTATGAGGTCCTTCCAACATCCAGGTTCAAAGCATCTCCCTCATTGAGGGGGAAGCCCCCTTGACCCTGGATGTGGTGGTGTAGGAGCTCCCCCGACACCGCAGTGTGAGGCATCTCCACTATCGAGGGGGTAGCCCCCTTGACCCTGGTTGCATTGGTGAACAAGCTCGCCCTGACACCCTGGTGTGAGGCATCTCGCACCTGTAGGCGGGAGCACCCTCCACCCTGTGTTCGGTGGTGTATGAGCTCCCCCCAACACCGCATTGAGAGGCATATACACCATCAAGGCAGTCGCCCCCTCGAACCTGGTTGTGGTGGTGTACAAGCTCTCCCTGTCACTCCGGTTCGAGGCATCTCCCGCCTGGAGGCTAGTACCCCCTCAAACCTGGGTGCGGTGGTGTATGAGTTCCCCAGACACTCTGGTTTGAGGCGTCTCTTGCCTCGAGGCAGGAGGATCTCCGACCCTGGGTGTGGTGGTGTATGAACTCCCCCAGACACTTTGGTTCGAGTCATCTCCCCGTTGAGGGGGGAGCCCCCTCGACCAGGGTGCGTTGGTGAATGAGATCCCTCCAACACCCCAGTTCAAGGTGTCTCCCCCATCAAGGTGGTAGCCCACTCGACCCTGGGTGCGGTGGTATACAAGCTCTCTCCGCAACCCTAGTGCAGGTGTCTCCCACCTTGAGATGTGAGCCTCCTCGACCCAGGATGCAGTAGTGTAGAGCTTCCTCGGACACCCCGGTTTGAGGCCTCTCCCTTTTGAGGGGGGAACCTACTCTACCCTGGGTGCAAGGTGTATTCTGTCTCCAGACGTGATCCCTTCGACACAGGATGCAGTGGTGTACCAGTTCCCAGGACACCCCAGTTCGAGGAGTCTCCCCATCGAGAGTGTACACCCCTCGACCAAGGTTGTGGTGCTATAGGAGCTCTCCCCGACACCCTGGTTTGAGGCATCTCCCCCATCGAGCAGGTATTCCCCTCAACCCTGGGGGGTTGGTGTACAAACTCCCCCCGACATCCCCTTCCGAGGTGTCTCTCCTGTAGAGAGGTGAGCCCACCTGGACGCGTGGTGTACAAGCTCCCCCTGACACCCTGGTGCGAGGCTCTTCCCCCTCAAGGCAGGAGACTCCTCGACCCTGGGTGTGGTGGTGTACTAGCTTCCCTCAACATCCCAGTGAGACATGTCTCCCACCTCGAGACAGGAGCCACCTTGACCCTGGGTGTGCTGGTGTACAAGCTCCTCCCAACACCCCAGATATGAGGTGTCTCCCGCATTGAGTGGGGAGCCCCCTTGACCCTGGTTGTGGTGGTGTACGTGCTCCCCCTGGCACTCCAGTGTGAGGTGTCTCCCGCCTCCAGGCAGGAGCCCCCACTACCCTGGTTGCGGTGATGTAAGCTCCCCTTACACCCGGGTGTAAGGCATCTGCCATCTCGAGGCAGGAGCCCCCTCAATTCTGGGTGTGGTGGTGTACAAGATCCATCTGACACCCCAGTGCAAGGCGTCTCCCACCTAAAGGTGGGAGGCTACTTGACCCTGGGTGTGGTGTTCTACAAGGTTCCCCCTACACCCCTATGCGAGGTGTCTCCCCTGTTGAGCGGGGAGACACCTCGACCCTGGGTGCGGTTGTCTAAGAGCTCCCCCCAGCACCCCTGTTTGAGGCATCCCCTCTACCCTGGGTGCAGTGGAAGCTCCCCATGCCACCCTGGTTCGAGGAGTCTCCCCCCTAAAGGTGGGAGACCCTCTTCCCTGTGTGTAGTAGGAGCTCCCCCTGACACTTCAATTCAAGAGGTCTCTCCCCTAGAGGCAGGATTTTCCTCTACCCTGAGTGCAGTGGGAGCTCTCTATAACACCCCGGTTCGAGGGGTCTCCCCACTAGAGGGGATAATCCCCTCTACCCTGGGTGTGGTGGCACCTCCCCCTGACAAGCCTATTCGATGGGTCTCTCCCCTAGAGGCGAGAGTCTCCTCTAAGCAGAGTGCATTGGTATCTACCCCCAACACTCCGGTTTAGTGGTCTTCCCCCTAGACTCAGGAGTCCTCTCTATCCTGTTGCTTTGTGAGCTCACCCTGACACCCCGGTTTGAGGGGTCTCCCCTTAGAGGCAGCAGTCCCCTCTACCCTGGGTGCAGTGGGAGCTCCCCCGTCACCTTGGTTGGAGGGGTCTCCCCCCTAGAGGCAGGATTCCTCTCTACCTGGGTGCAGTGGGAATTCCCACCAACACTCCAGTTTAAAGGATATCACCCCAAGAGGTGGGAATCACCTCTAACCTGGGAGCTGTGGGAGCTCCCCCCAATACGATGGTTCAAGGCATTTCTTCCCTAGAGGGGGGAGTCCCCATGACCCTGGGTGCGGTGGGAGCTCCTCCCGACACTCCAGTTTTTGGGGTCTCCTAACTAGAGGCAAAATTTCCCTCTACCCTGGGTGCGGTGGGAGCTTCCACTGACACCCTGGTTCAAGGGGTCTCCCCTCTAGAGGCGAGTGTCCCCTTTGACCTGGATGGGGTGGGAGCATTCCACCTAGAGAGGGGAGTCCCCTCGACCCTGGGTTTGATGGTATAAATGCTCCTCCAGACAACCAGGTTGGAGGGGTCTCGCCCCTAGAGGTGGGAGTCCCCTTGACCTTTTGTGTGGTGGGAGCTCTCCCTGACACCAAGTTTGGTGGGGTCTCGCCCCTACAGGGGGGAATCTCCTTGAACGTGGGTGCAGTGGGATCTACCCAGACACCCAGGTTAGAGAGGTCTTGCTCCTAGAGGTGGGGGAGTCCCCTCGACCTTGGGTGCGGTAGGTGCTCCCCCAACACCCAGGTTGGAGGGGTCTAGCCCCTAGATGGGGAGGCCCCTTGACACTGGGTGCTGTGGTATATGAGCTCCCCCAGACACCTAGATTGGAAGGGTTTCCCCCTAGAGGGAGAAGGCCCCTCATCCCTTGCTGCGGTGGGAGCTCCCTCTGACACCCAGGTTGGAGGGATCTCCCCCCAAGAGGGGAAAGGACCCTCAACCCTGAGTGCAGTGGGAGATCCCCCCAACACCCAGGTTGAAGTGGTCTCCCCCCTCGAGATAGGAGACCCTTTGACCCCGGGTGCTTTGGAAGCTCCCCACGACACCCAGGTTGGACAGGTCTCCCCACTAGAGAACGGAGGCCCCTCGACCCAGGATGCAGTGGGAGCTACCTCAACACCCAGGATTGAGGGGTCTTGCCCCTAGATGGGGGATTTTCCTCGACTTTGGGTGTGGTAGGAGCTACACTCGTCACCCAGGTTGGAGGGGTCTCGCTGATAGAGGGGGGGAGTCACCTCGACCCTGGGTACATAGGAAGGTACCCTCGACATCCAGGTTGGAGGGGTGTCACACTTAAAAGGGAGAGTCAACTCGACCATATGTGCGGTGGAAGCTTCCCCCAATACCCAGGTTGGAATGTTTCTCCCACCTAGAAGGGGAAGGCTCTGTGACCCTAGATGCGGTGGGAGCTCCCCGCAACACCTAATTTTGAGGGGTCTTTTCCCTAGAGGGGGGAATCCCCTTAAACCAGGGTGTGGTGGGAGCTTCCCCGACATGACACACAGGTTGGAGGGGTCTCACCACTAGATGGAGGAGTCCCCTTGACCCTGGGTGCAGTGGGAGTGCCCCCCAACACTCAGGTGGAGAGGTCTCTCCTCTGGAGGGGGGAGTCCCCTCGACCCTGGGTGCGGCTAGAGCTCCACCCGATACTCAGGTTGGGGGGGGGTCTACCCCCTAGAGGGAAGTCCCCTCGACACTGGGTGTGTTGTGAGCTTCCCCCGAACACCCAGGTTGGAGGGGTCTCACCCCTAGAGGGTGAAGTCTCCTTGACCCCGCATACCATGGGAGCTCCCCCCAACACCCAGGTTGGAGGGGTCTCCCCCCTAGAGTGCAGTACCCCTCCACCCTGGGTGTGGTGAAAGCCCCCCCTGACACCAGGTTGGAGGGGTCTCACCCCTAGATGGGGGAGACCTCTAAACCCTTGGTGTGATGGTATAAGGTCTCCCCCAACACCCAAGTTGGAGGGGTCTCACCCCTAGAAGGGGAATACCCTCAACCACGGGGGCGGTGAGAGCTCCCCACGACACCCAGGACGGAGTTTTTGCCCCTAGACGGGGGTTCCCTTGACCCTGGGTGTGGTGGGAGCTCCCCCAACACCCAGGTTGGATGGGTCTCCCTCCTATTATGGGGAGGCCCCTCCATTCTGGGTGCAGTGGGATCTCTCCCCTACAATCAGGTTGGAGGGGTCTCAACACTAGAAAAGGGAGTCCCCTCAACCCTAGTTGTGGTGATAAGAGCTCCCCCTCAGACACCTAGATTGGAGGGGTCTCACCCCTAGAGAGAGGAGTTCCCTCAACAGTGGGTGCTGTGAAAACTCCCCCCAACACCCAGAATGGAGGGGTCTTGACCCTGGGTGCTGCAGGAGCTCCCCCAAACCCAGCTTGTAGGGGTCTCGGCCCTAGACAGAGGAATCCCCTCGACCCTGGGTGTGGTGGGAGCTCCCTCCAACACCCAAGTTGGAGGAATACCCCCCTAGAGAGGGAGTCCCCTCGACCCTGGGTGAGGTGGTACCACCCCCAATACCCAGGTTAGAGGGGTCTTGCCCCTAGAAGGGGAGTCCCCTCTACCATGGGTGTGGTGGGATCTCCCCCCAATACCCAGAATGGATGGTAATCACCCCTAGAGGGTGGTAGTCCCCAAATCCCTGGGTACAGAGGGAGCTCCCCCTAACACCCAGGTTGGAGGGGTATTGCCCCTAGAAGGGGAAGTCACCTAGACCCTGTGTGTGGGTGGAGCTCCCCCCGACACCCAGGTTGGGGGGGTCTTTCCCCTAGAGGTGATAGTCCTGTCAACCCTGGGTGCAGCAGGAGCTCCCTGTGACCCCCAGTTTGAGGGTGGTCCCCTCCCTAGAGGGGGGAGGCCCTTTGCCCCAGGTTGGGCGGGAAATCCCCCTGACACCCACGTTGAAGGGTTCTTCCACCTAGAGGAGGAAGGCCCCTCGACCCTGGCTGCGTTGGGAGCTCCCTCCAACACCTAGGTTGGAGGTGTCTCCCCCTAGAAGGGGGTAGCCCCTCAACCCTAGGTGTGGTGGGAGCTCCCCCCAACCCACAAGTTGGAGGGTCTCTCACCTAGATGGGGGAATCCTCTCGACTCTGGAGACAATGGTATAAGGGCTCCCCCTGATACCCAGGTTGTAAGGTTCTCACCCCAAGAGGGGGCAGTCCCCTCGACCCTGGGTGTGGTGGGAGCTCCCCCCGACACCCAGGTTGGAGGGGTCCCACCCCTGAATGGGAGTCCCATTAACCCTGGGTGTGGTGGGAGCTAACCCCGACACCCAGGTTGGAGGATTCTCGCCCCTAGAGGGGGGGGTCTCCTAGACCCTGGGTGAGGTGGGAGCTCTCCCTGACACCCAGGTTGGGGGATCTC
This sequence comes from Callospermophilus lateralis, assembly GCF_048772815.1. Classification (NCBI taxonomy): domain Eukaryota; kingdom Metazoa; phylum Chordata; class Mammalia; order Rodentia; family Sciuridae; genus Callospermophilus; species Callospermophilus lateralis. Next base: position 23,208,593 of record NC_135322.1, on the reverse strand, counting down.
CATCCTAGAGGGGGAAGACCCTGGGTGCAGCGGGAGCTCCTTCCAACACCCAGGTTGGAAGTGTCTTCCCACTAGAGGAAGGCCCTTCGACCTTGGGTGTGTCAGAAGCTCCCAAGTCACCTAGGTTGGAGGTGTCTTCCCCCTAGAGAGGGGAGGCTCCTTGACCCTGGGTGCAGCAGAATCTCCCCCCAACCCAGGTTGGAGGGGCCTACCCCCTAGAGGAGGGTGGCCCCTCGATCCTGGGTTCGTTGGGATCTCCCCCTGCCACCCAGGTTGGAGGGGTCTCACCCATAGAGGGGGAAATCCCCACGACCCTGGGTGCGGAAGAAACTCTCCCCAAAACCCAGGTTGGAGGGGTCTCGCCCCTAGAGGATTAGTCCACTTGAACCTGTGTGTGGCGGGAGCTCCCCGCGAAACCCACAATGGAGAAGTCTCGCCCCTGAGGGGGAGTTCTCTCGACCATGGGTGTGGTGAATCTCCCCTCAACACCCAGATTGGAGGAGTCTTGCCCCTAGAGGAGGGAGTCCCCTCGATCCTGGGTGCGGCGGGAGCTCCCCCTGAAACCCACGTTAGAGGGGTCTTGCTACTAGAGTGGTGTGGCCCCTCGATCCTGGGTGCAGTGGGACCTCCCCCTGACACCCAGGTTGGAGGGGTCTTGCCCCTAGAGGGGGGAGTCCCTTTGACCCTGGGTGCGGTGGGAACTCCCCCCTACACACAAGTTGAAGGAGTCTCCCACCTAGGAGGAAGACCCCTCGACCATTGGTGCTTTGGGAGCACACCCTGACACCTAGGTTGGAGGGGTTCCCACCTAGAGGAGGAAGGCTCCTCGACCTTGGGTGTGTTGGGAGCTCCCCCCGACAACTAGGTTGGAGGTGTTACACCCCTAGAGGGGGATGGCTCCTCAACCCTGGGTGCGTCGTGTGCTCCTCCCCAAAGACAGGTTGGAGGGGTCCTCCCCCCGAGATGGGGGAGTCCACTTGACCCTGGGGGCAATGGTATAAGGGCTCTCCCCAACACCCAAGTTGTAGGGGTCATGCCACTAGAGGGGGTGTCCCCTTGACCCTGGGTGTGCTGGGAGCTACCCCCGACACCCAGGTTGGAGGGGTCTTGCCCCTAGAGTGGGAAGTCCCATCGACTCAGGTGCAGTGGGAGCTCCCCCTGACACCCTGGATGGAGGGATCCCGCCCCTGAAGGGGAGTCCCCTAGACACTGGGTATGGTGGGAGCTCCCCCAGACATCCAGGTTGAGGGGTCTCCATCCTAGAGGGGGAGAACCTTCGACCCTGGGTGAGGTGGAATCTCCCCCCTAACCCAGGTTGGAGAGATCTCCCCCCTAGGGGGGGTGGCCCCTCGACCCTGGGTGCATCGGGAACTCCCCTCTGCCATCCAGGTTGGAAGGGTCTCGCCCATAGAAGGAGGAGTCCCAGGATCCTGGGTGCTGTGGAAACTCCCCCTGACACCCAGGTTGGAGGGTTCTTCTTCCTAGAGAGGGGAATCCCCTCAACCATGGGGGTGATAATATAAGAGCTTCCCCCTCTACTCAGGTTAGAGAAGTCTCACCCCTATAGGGGGGAGTCTCCTCGACCCTGGGTGCAGTGGGAGCTTCCCCCGACACCCACATTGGAGGGGTCTCTCTCTAAGAGTGTGGAGATCCCTCAAACATGGGTGTGGTGGGAGCTCCCCCACAAAGGTTGGGGGGTCTCCCCACTAGAGGGGGAAGTTGCCTTGACCTTGGGTGTGGTGGAAGCTCCCCCTAACACCCAAGTTGGAGGGTTCTCCCCCCTAGAGTGGTGATTCCCCTCTACCCTGGGTGCAGTGTGAGCTCCCCCAGACACCCTGAAGGAAGGGGTCTCCACCCTAGAGAGCAGAGTCCCCTTGACCATTGGCACAGTGGAATCACACACCAAAGCTCAGGTTGGAGGTGTCTCGCTCCTAGAGTGGTGAGTCCTCTCAACCTGGGTGCGGTGGGAGCTCCCCCTGACACCCAGATGTAGGGGTCTCCCTTCTAGAGGGGAGATTCCCCTCAACCCTGGTTGCAATGGTATAGGAGCTCCCCATTACACCCAGGTGGGGGGGTCTTTCCCCTAGAGGGGGCAGTTCCCTTGACCCTTGGTGTGGTGGGAGCTCTCTCCGACACCCAGGTTGGGGGGTCTCCTCCCTAGGGAGGGGAGTCACTTCAACCCTCAGTGCGGTGGGAACTACCTCCGACAGCCAGGTTGGGGCGGTCTCCCCCTAGAGGGGGGAGTCCAATGGACCTTGGGTGTGCTGGGAGCTCCCCCAACACCCAGAGTGTTGGGGTCTCCCCCCTAAAGGCAGATTCTCCTGGACCCTGGGTGCAGTGGGAGCTCCCCTGGACAACCAGGTTGGGGGGTCTCTCCCCTAGAGGTGGGAGTCCCCTCGACCCTAGGTGCAGTGGGATATCCCCCCAACATAGAGGGGGGGAGTCACTTTGACCATGGCATGGTAGAATCTCCCCCCACACCTAAGGTTTGGGGGTCTCCTCCCTAGAGGGACGAGTTCCCGACCCTGGGTGCGATGATATAAGAGCTCCCACTTACACTCAGGTTGGAAGGTCTCCCTCCTAGAGGGGGGAGTCCCCTCAACCCTAGGTGTGATGATATATGAGCTTGCCCCTACACCTAATTTGGAGGGTCCTCCCCCCAAGAGGTGGGAATCCTATCGACCCTGAGTGTGGTGGGATCTCCCCAGCGACACCCAGGTTGAAGTCATCTCCCACCTATAGAAGGGAATACCGTCGACCCTGGGGGCGGTGTGAGCTCCCCCACCACACCCAGGTTGGAGGGGTCTCCCCCTTAGAGGAGGGAGTCTCCTCAACCCTGGGGGCGGTGGTAGCTCACAGCTACACTCAGGTTGGAGGGGGTTCCCCTCTAGAGAGGGGAGTTCCCTAGACCCTCAGGGCAGTGGTAGCTTTCCCTGACACCCAGGTTGGAGGAGTCTCCCCCCTAGAGGGTTGAGTTTCCTCGACCGTGGCTGGTGGTCCCCCTGATACCCAAGCTTGATGGGACTCCCCCTTAAGCAGGGAGTCCCCTCGACCCTGGGGGCAGTGGAAGCTCCATCCAACACTCAGGGTGAAGGGGTCTCCCACCTTAGGAACGAATCCACTGGACCCTGGGAGCATGGGAGCTCCCCTCAACAACCAGGTTAGAGGAATCTCCCCACTAGAGGGGAAAGTCTTTTTGAGCCTGGGGGCGGAGGGAGCTCCTCCCGACACCCAGGTTGTTGGGATCTCCCCACTAAAGGGTGGAGTCCCCACGACCCTGTGTGACGTGGGAGCTCCTGAAGACACCCAGGTTGGAGGGATCTCCCCCCTAGAGGGTGAAATCCCCTCGACCCTGGGCGCAATGACATATGAGCATCCCCTAACACCAAGTTGGAGGCATCACCCCCTAGAGGGAACATCCCCTGGACACTGGGTGCGGGGGGAACTCCCCCCGACACCCATGTTGGAGGGGTCTCCCCCCTAGAGGGTGGAGTCCCCTGGACCCCTGGTGATGTCGGAGCTCCCCCCAACACCCAGGTTGGACAGGTCGCCCCCCTGGAAGAAGGAATATCCTGACCCTGGGTGCCAGTGGTATAGGAGCTCCCCCCGACAGCCACGTTGGAGGGGTCTCCCCCCAGAGTGGTGAGCCGCCTCAACCCTGGGTGCGTGCGAACTCCCACTGACACCCAGGTTGGGGGGTCTCCCTCCTATAGGGGGGATTCCCTGGACCCTGGGAGCAGTGGGAGGGAGCTCCCCCCGACACCCAGGTTGTGGGGGTATCTCCCTTAAATACAGGAATCCTCCAGCCTGGGTGCGGTAGGGGCTTCCCCCCGACACTCATGTTGGGGAGTCTCACCCCTAGATGTGGGAGTACCCTCCACCCTGGGTGCAGTGGGAGTTCCCCTGACACCCAGGTTGGGTGGTCTTCCCTCTAGATGCGGGAGTCCCCTCGACCCTGGGTGCAGTGAAATCTACTTCCAACACCCAGGTAGTGGGGATATACCCCTTAAAGACAGGAGTCCCCTCCACCCTGGGAGCAGACTGATTGAGGGATCTCTCACCTAGAGGGGGAGTCCTATCGACCATGGGTGCAGTGGAAGCTGCCCCCAACACCCAGGTTGGGGGAGTCTTCCCCCTAGAAGTGGGAGTACCCTAGCCCCTCAGTGTGATGATAAACGGGCTCCCCCCGACACCAAGGTTGGAGGCATTTCACCGCTAGAGGGGGAAATCCCTTTAACCCTCGGTGCGGTGGGAGCTCCCCCTGACACCCAGGTTGGAGGTGTCTCTCAGCCCTAGATGAGGGAGTCTTCTCAAACCTGGGTGTGGTAGGAGCTCCCCGTGACACCCAGGTTGGAGGGATCTCCCCACTAGAGGGGAGAGTCACCTCGACCCTGAGTGCGGTGGGAGCTCTTACCAACACAGAGATTGGGTGGGTCTCCCCACTAGAGGGGGGAGTCCCCTCGACCCTCGCAGTAGTGGGAGCTCCTACCAGCACCCAGGTTGGGGGGTCTACTTCCTAGAGGGGGGATTCCCCTGAACCCTGGCAGCAGTGGGAGCTCCCCCTGACACTCAGATTGTGGGGAAATCCCCCTTAAAGACAGAAGTCCCCTCCACCCTTGGTGCTGTAGGAGCTTCCCCCACACCTAAGTTGGGGGAGGTCTCACCCCTAGATGTGGGAGTCCCCTCCACCCTGGGTGCAGTGGGAATCACCCCAGACACCCAGGTTGGGGGATCTTCCCTCTAGAGGAGGGAGTCCCTTGACCCTGGGTGAGATGGGAGCTCCCCCCGACACACAGGTTGCAGGGGTCTCCCCCCTAGAGGGGGCATCCCCTCAACCCTGGGTGCATTGAAACCTCATTCTGACACCCAATTGGGGGTGTCTCTCCCCTAGAGGGGGAAGTCCCCTCTACCCTGGGTGTGATGATATAGGAGCTGCCCTCTACACCCATGTTGGAGAGGTCTCTCCCCTAGGAGGGGAGTCCCCTCCACCCTGGGTGTCATTATATACGAGCTCCCCCCTCCAACCAGGTGGGAGTGGTCTCCCCCATAGAGGGGGGAATCCCTTCAATCCTGGGTATGGTGGAAGCTCCCCCCAACACACAAGTTGAAGGGGTCTCCCCCCTAGAGGAGGTAGTCCCCTCAAGTATGTGTGGGGTGGGAGCTCCCCCCTACACCCAGGTTCGAGTGATCTCCCCCCCTAGAGAAGGGAGTCTTCTCGACCCTGGGTGCTGTGGGAGTTCCCACCAACACCCAGGTTGAAGGGGTCTCCCCACTAGAGGGTGGAATCCTATCGACCATGGGTGCAGTGGAAGCTGCCCCCAACACCCAGGTGTGTTGGCAGCTCTCCCTGACAACCACCTTGGAGGGGTCTCCTTCCTAGTGGGAGGAGTCCCCTCCACCCTTGGGACGGTGGGAGCTCCCCCCACACCCGGTTGGAGGGGTCACCCCTTAGATGGGGTAGTCCCCTTAACCCTGGGGGGCAGTGTGGGCTCCCCACAGCACACAAGTTGGAGTGACCTACCCCCTACAGGGAGGAGTCCCTCGACCCCGGGTTTGGTGGGAGCCCCCTCCGGCACTCAGGTTGGAGGAGTCTTCCCCGTAGAGGGAGGAGTCCCCTCAACCCCGGTTCGTTGAGAATTTCCCCAACACCCAGGTTGGTGGGGTCATCTCCCTAGAGGGGGGAGTCCCCATGTTCCTAGGTGTGGTGGGAGCTCCCCTCAACACCCAGGTTGGAGGGGTCTCCCCACAAGAGGGGGAAGTCACTCAACACTGGGTGTGATGGTACATGAGCTCAGGTGGGAGTCGCCTGAGCTCAGGTGGGAGTCGCCTGATCCCATGTGCGGTGGGAACACCACCCAACGCCCAGGTTGGAGGGGTCTCCCCCCTAGAACGGGGAGTCCCCTCGACACAGGGTGCAGTGGGAGCTCCCCTGACACCCAGGTTGGAGGGGTATCCTACCTAGACAGGGGCTTCCTCTCTATCCTGGCAGCTGTGGGAGTTTCCCCCGACACCCAGGTTGGTGGGGTCTTGCCCCTAGAGTGGGGAGTTCCCTCTACCCTGGGTGCAATAATATATGAGCTCCCCCAGACACCCAGGTTGGAGGAATCTCCTTGCTAGAGAGGGGAGTCCCCTCAACCCTGGGTGCGATGGTATATGAGTTCTAGGGAGGAGTCTTCTCCACCCCAGGTGTATTGGGAGCTCCCCCCGGCACCATGTTTGGAGGGGATTCCCCCCTAGAGGGGATAGTCCCCTCGACCCTGGGTGTCGTGGGAGCTCCCCTCAACACCCAGGTTGGAGGGGTCTCCCCTTAGAGTGGGGAGTCCCCTCAACTCTGGGTTCGGTGTGTGCTTCCCCCAACACCCAGGTCCGGGGTCTCCTTGCTAAAGGGGGGAGTCCCCTCGACCCTTAGTGCGGTGGTATCTCCTTTCGACACCAAGGTTCAAGGGGTCTTACCCTAGATGGGGGAGTCCCCTCGAACTTGGGTGCAGTGGGTGCTCCCCCCCACCCAGGTTGGGGGGATCTCCCCCATAGAGCAGGGAGTCGCCTCGACCCTTGGTGCAGTGGGAGCTTTCCCCGACACCCAGGTCTAGGGGTAGTGGAGGAGTCCCCTCTACCCCAGTTGCGGTAGAGCTCCCCACGACACCTAGGTTGGAGGGGGTCTCCTCCTTAGAGGGGTAAGTCCCCTCGAACACGGGTGCAGTGAGAGCTTCTCATGACACCCAGGTTGGAGGAGTCTCGCCCCTAGAGTGGGGAGAGACTCATCCCCAGATGCTGTGGGAACTTTCTCCAACACCCAGATCGAGGGGTTCCTCCCCTAAAGGGAGGAGTCCTTTGGCCCCAGTTGCAGTCGAGCTCCCCCTGATACCCAGGTTGGAGGGGTCTCCCCCTTAGAGGGGTAAGTCCCCTGGAACACGAGTGCGGTGGGAGCTTTTCTTTCCCGCCTTGACAGGCGAGTCCCCTCTACCATGGGTGAGGAAGAATCAACCCCTGACACCGAGGTTGGATGGGTACCCCCCTAGAGGAAGGTGTCCCCTCAATCCTGGTTGCGGTGGGAGCTCCTGCAGACACTAAGGTTGGTGGGGTTTCCCATTAGAGGGGTGATTCCCCTTGACACTTGTTGCAATGGTGCTTGAGCTCCCCCACACACACCCAGGTTGCGGGTGTCTCACCCCTAGATGGGGGAGTCCTCACGCCCCTGGGTGTGCTGGGAGCTCCCCCAGACACCTAGGTTGGCAGGGTCTCCCCCTAGAATGGGGAGTCCCCTCGACCTTGGGGGTTGGGGGAGTTCCCCGGACACCCAGTTTGGTGAGGTCTCACCCCTAGTGGGCGGAGTCCCTCAACCCTGGGGTAGTGGGAGCTCCCCCAACACTCATATTGGAGGGGTCTCCCACCTACAGGGGGGAGTCCCCACCACCCTGGTAGCGATAGGAGCTCCCTCCGACACACAGGTTGAAGGGGCCCTCCCCTAGATGGGGGAGTCCCTCGACCATAGTGGAGGTACCGTTTTGGAGTCCCCTCTATACTGGGTGCGATGATATATGATCTCCCCCCCATATCCAGGTGTAAGGCATCTCCCCCATAGAGGGGGGAATCCCCTCGACTCTGAGTTCGGTGTGAGTTCCCCCTGACACCCAGGTTAGATGGGTCTCCCCCCTTGAGTGGAAAGAATCCTCTTCCCTGGGTGCGTTGTCCCCCAACATGCAGGTTCAAGGGAGTCTCCCCCTTAGAGGCGGGCATCCCCTCTACCCTGGGTGTGGTTGGAGCTCCACCTGACATGCAGGTTCGAGGGGTATTTCCCCTAGAGTGGGCGTACCCTCTACCCTGGTGTGGTGGGAGCTCTCCCCAGCATGCAATTTTGAGTGTTCTCCCCCCTAGAGGGGGTCTCCCCTCTACCCTGGGTGTGGTAGGAGCTCCCCAGGACACCCAGGTATGATCCCCTAGAGGGGGAAGTCCCCTTACCCAGGTTTGTGGTGGGAGCTCCCCCAGAAATCAGGTTGGGGATTCTTGCCCTTAGAGTGGGGAATCCCCTCTACCTTGGCTGCAGTTGGACCTCTCCCTAACTCCCAGGTTGGAATCCCCCTCTAACCTGGGTGCGATGGTATACGAGCTCCCCCACACACACACCCAGGTTCGAGGTGTCTCTCTCCTCGAGGGTGGAGCTCCCTCCACACTTGGTGCTATGGTATACGAGCTCCCTATGACAACGAAAATCGAGGAATCTCCCCACTAGAGGGGAAATCCAACTCTACCCTGGGTGTGATGGTACCCATGCTCCCCCTAACACCGAGGTTCTAGGGTTCTCCCCATAGAGGGGGATCCCCTCTACCCTGGGTGCGATGGTATATGAGCTCCCATCAACACCCAGGTTGGGATGGTCTTCCCCCTAATAAGGGGAGTCCCCTCAACCCTGGGTGCGGTGAGCACTCACCAGGATACCCAGTTTGGAGGGGTCTCCCCACTAGAGGGGGGAGTCCCCTTGACCCTGAGTGCAATGATATATGAGCTCCCCTCGACATCCAGGTTGGAGGGGTCTCCCTCCTAGAGGGGAAGGTCCCCTCGACCCTGGGTGCAGTGGGAGCTCTCCCTGACACCTAGTTTGGAGTGGTCTCCTCCATAGAGAGGGGAGTCCCTAGACCCTGAGTGCGATGGTATATGAGCTCCCCCCTCAAAAAGTTTGGAGAGGTCTCCCCCTAGAGTGGGAAGTAACCCTCTAGCCTGGGTGCAGTGATAGCTCTTCCCAACAACCAGGTTTGAGGGTTCTCCCCCCTAGAGGGGGAAAATCCTCTAGACTGGGTGCAGTGGGAGCTCCCCAAAAAAACAGGTTTGAGAGGTCTCCCCCATAGAGGGGGGAGTAACCCTCTCATCTGGGTGCTGTGGGAGCTCCCCCCGACAACCAGGTTCAAGGAGATTCCCCACTAGAGGAGGGAGTTTCTTCTAGCCTGGGTGCGATGGTATATGAACTCACCTCGGCCCGGAAGTTGGAGGGGTCTCCCCCTAGAGGGGAGATTGCCCTCTACCCTGAGTGCGATGGTATATGAGCTCCCGCCAACACTCAGGTTTGAGGGGTCTCCCACTTAGATTGGGGTGACCCCTTTACTCTGGGGGCAACGGTATATGGCTCCCCCAACACCCAGGATTGAGGCGTCTCCACCCTAGAGGAGGAAACACCATCTACCCTAGTGGGGGAGCCCCCTCTACTCTGGGAGTGATGGAATCCATGCTCCCCCTGACACCCAGTTCGAGATGTCTCCCCCCCTAGATGGGGGAGCCCCCTACCCTGGGTGTGATGGTATTCGTGCTCTCCCTTGCACACATGTTCGAGGTGTCTTCCCCCTAGTGGAAGGAGGCCCCCGACCCTGGTTGCAATGGTATCCGTGCTCCCCCGGCACCCAGGTTCATGAGTGGTCAGCCCCCGTGACCCTGGGTGCAATGGTATACAAGCTCCCCCTGGTTCCAGGGTGACCCCTCCAACCTGGGTGTGAAGGTATACATACTCCCTCCAGCACTCAGGTTCAAGGGGTCTCCCCTCCCCGCTTGAGGGGGCCCATCTACCCTGGATTTGAGGGTATACAAGCTCTCCCTATCACTCAGGTTCAAGTGCCTTCCCCTAGAAGGAGGAGCCCCCTCTACCCTGGGTACCATGGTATACAAGCTCCCCCAGGCACCCACGAACATGAGTCTCCTCTCTAGAGGGGGTGAGCTCCCTCTACACTGGGTACACTAGTATATGTTCCCCCTGACACCCAGGTTCGAGGCATCTCCTCCTTAGAGGGGTGAGCCCCCTCTACCTGGTGCAATGGTATATGAGCCCCCTGGGCACCCAGGTTTCAGGTGACTCCCCCCTAGAGTGTGGAGCCCCTACTACACAGGGTGTGATGGTATACTAGCATCCCCGGCACCCAGGTTTGAGGCATCTCCCCCCTAGAGGGGCGAGCCCCCTCTACTCTGAGTGCATGGTATACAAGCTCCTCCAGATGCCCAGTTTTGAAGCATCCCCCCTAGAGGGGCCAACCCTCTCTACCCTGGGTGCAAGGATATACAAGCCCCCCCCCAGGTTCGAGGTGTTTACCCCCCCCCAGAGTGCGGACCCCAGAGTGTGGAGCCCCTACTACACAGGGTGTGATGGTATACTAGCACCCCTGGAACCCAGGTTTGAGGCATCTCCCCCCTAGAGGGGAGAGCCCCCTCTACCCTGAGTGATGGTATACGAGCTCCCCCAGATACCCAGGTTCGAGGCGTCTCCCCCCTAGTAGGGAAAGCCTCCCACACCATGGGCGTGATGGTATATGTGCCCCACAACACCCAGGTTAGAGGGGTCACCCTCCTAGAGGGGAGAGCCCCACCTACTCTGGTCATCATGGTATCCGTGCTCCCTCTGGCATCCAGTTTCAAGGGGTCTTCCCCCCCTAGAAGGTGGGAGCCCCTCCACCCTGGGTGCAATGAATACACACTTTGCCCGGCATCCAGTATCAAGGAATCTCCCCCCTAGAGCTCAAGCCCCCACTAACCTGGGCGCGATGGTATACGCACTCCAACCAACACCCAGGTTCGAGGCATCTCCCCTCTAGAGAGGCATGCACCCTCTACCCTGGGCACGATGCTATACGTATTCCCCCGACACCCAGGTTCAAGGCGTCTCCCCCTAGAGTGGCAAGCCACCTCTACCATGGGCATAATGGTGTATGAGCTCTCCCCAACACACAGGTTTGAGGCGTCTCACCCCTAGAGGGGCAAGCCCCCTCTCCCTGGGTGCAATGGTATATGAGCTCCAACTGACATCCAGATTTGAGGCATCTCCCCTCTAGAGGACCAAGTCCCCTCTTCCCTCTGGGTGCGATGGTATATGAGCTCCTCCGGACACCCAGGTTGGAGGCTTCTCCCCCCTAGAGTGTGGAGTTCCCACTACCTGGTTGCAATGATATCTGCGCTCCTCCTGGCACCCAGGTTCAAGGAGTCTCCCCCTAGAGGGGCGAGCCTACCCTACCCTGGTTGCAATGGTATCCCAGATCACCCCGGCACCCAGCTTTGATGCGTCTCCCCCTAGAGGGGCGAGCATCCACTATCATTGTTGCGATGGTATATGCGCTCCTCCAGACACCCAGGTTTGAGGCGTCTCCCACCTAGAGCATCGAGCCCCCTGGACCCTGAGTGTGATGGTATACGAGCTCCCCCCGACATCCAGGTTAGAGGTGTCCCCTCTAGAAGGGAAAGCTAACTCTACCCTGGGCACAATAGTGTACGTGCACTCCCCGACACCCAGTTTTGAGGCATCTCCCCCCTAGAGGGGCGAGCCCCCTCTGCTGTGGGTGTGATGGTATATGAGCTCCCCGCCACCCAGGTTCAAGGCATCTCCCCCCTAGAGGGGCGAACCCCCTCTTCCATGGTTGTGATGGCATAAAAGATCCTCTCGGCCCCCAGATTTGAGGCGTCTGCCCCCTAGAGGGGCGAGACCACTCTACTCTGGGCGCGATGGTATATGTATCTCCCTGACACCCAGGTTCAAGGCGTCTCCCCCCTAGAGGGGTGAGCCTCCTTTGCCCTGGATGTGATGATATATTCACTTCCCCCGATATCCAGGTGCGAGGCATCTCCACCCTAGAGGGGTGAATCCCCTCTCCCTGGGTGCGATGGTATACAAGCTCCCCCAACACCCAGGTTTGAGGCGTCTCCCCTCTATAGGGGTGAGCCCCCTCTGCCCTGGGTGCAATGATATATGAGCTTCCACTGACACCCAGGTTCGAGGGGTTTTCCCCCTAGAGGGGCAAGCCCTCTCTGCTCTGTATTTGATGGTATATGAGCTCTCCCCCCACAACTAGGTTCGAGGCATCTCCCCACTAGAGGAGCGATGGTATATGTGCTCCTGGGTGTGATGGTATATGCGCTCCTCCCGACAACAAGGTTTGAGATATTTTTTCCCTATATGGTTGAGCCCCCTCTACCCTGGGCGTGATGGTATATGCACTCCAACCAACACCCAGGTTCCAGGTGTCTCCCCTCTAGAGAGGCAAGCCCCCTCTCCCCTGGGCACGATGGTATATGCACTCCCCCCATCACCCAGGTTCGAGGCGTCTCCCCACTAGAAGGGTGAGCCCACTCAGCCCTGGGTGCGATGGTATATGAGTTCCCCCTGACAGCCAGTTTCAAGGCATCTCCCCCCTAGAGCATCAAGCCCCCTCTTTCTTGGGTGTGATGGTACCCCCAGACACCCAGGTTGGAGGCATCTTCCCCCTAGAGTGCAGAGCCCCCACTACACTGGGTGTGATGCTATATGAGCTCCCCTGGGCATCCAGGTTCAAGGAGTCTCCCCCCAGAGGGGTGATCCCACCCTACCCTGGATGCACTGGTATCCCTGCTCACCCCGGAACCAGGTTTGATGCATCTCCCCGCTAGAGGGGCGAGCCCCCACTATCCTGGGTGTGATGGTTTACACGCTCCCCCAGACACCCAGGTTCGAGGCCTCTCCCTGCTAGAAGGGTGAGCCCCCTTTACCCTGATTGTGATGGTATACAAGCTCCCCCAGATACCCAGGTTTGAGGTGTCTCCCTCCTAGTGGGGCCAGCCCACTCTTCCAGGGGTGCGATGGTATACGAGTTTCCCGACATCCAGGTTGGAGGTGTCTTCCCCTTAGAAGGGCGAGCCCCTCTTCCTTCGGTGTGATGGTATATGATCTCCCCCTGATACCCAGGTAAGGGGAGTTTCCTCCCTAGAGAAGCAAGCCCCCCTCTATGCTGGGTGCAATGGTATACGAGCTCCCCCTGGCACCCAGGTTTGAGTCTTCTCCCCCCATAGAGGGGCGAAACTCCTCTGCCCTGGGTGCAATGGTATATGAGCTCACCTGGATACCCAGGTTCAAGACATCTCCTTCCTAGAGGGTGAGTCCCCTCTCCCTTGCTGCAATGGTATACAAGCTCCCCATGACACCCAAGTCAAGGCATCTCCCCCCTACAGGGGCGAGCCCCCTCTGCCTGGGTGTGATGGTATACAAGCTCCCCCTGCAACCCATGTTCAAGGGGTCTCCCCCCTGAAGTGCGGAGCCCCCCTTACACTAGGTGCAATGATATTTGCGCTCCCCCCAGCAAAAAGGTTTGAGACATACCCCCCTTGATTGGCAAGCCCACCTTACCCTGGGTGCAATGGTATTCACGCTCCCCCCCCCAACATCCAGGTTTCATGCATCTCCCCCCTAGAGGGGAAAGCCCCCGCTACTCTGGGAGCCATGGTATACGTGCTCCCCCCAACACCCAGGTTTGAGGCCTTTCCCCCATAGAGGGGCAAGGTCCCTCTACCCTGAGTGTGATGGTATAGGAGCTCCCCCTGGCACCCTAGAGGGGGGAGCCCCCCAACCCTGGATGTGATGGTATCCATGCTCTCCCCAGCTCACAATTTCGAGGTGTCTCCCCTCTAGAGATGCGAGCCCTCCATACACTCAGTGCGATGTTTTCCGTGCTCTCCCTGGCACACAGGTTCAAGGCGTCTCCCCCCTAGAGGGGCCATCCCCCCTACCCTGGGTGTAATTGTATCCGAGCTCCCCCTGGCACCCATGTTCGAGGGGTCTTCCCCCTAGAGTGGTTAGCTCCCTCTACACTGGATGCGATAGTATACGCCCTCCGACCGACACCCAGTTTTGAGGGGTCTCCCCCTAGAGGGTGTGCCCTCTCTACCTTGGGTGTGATGGTATAGGAGCTCCTCCAGACACCCCAGAACAAATGATCTCCCCCTTAGAGGGGCAAGACCCCTCTGCCCTGGGTGCGATGGTATACTAGCCCACCCTGATACCCAGGTTTGAGGTGTCTCCCCTCTAGAGGGGCGAGCCCCCTCTTCTCTGGTTGTGACGGTATAAGAGCTCCCCCCCAGCCCCCAGGTTAGAAGGGTCTCCCCGATAGTGTGGTTAGCCCCCTATACCCTGGATTCAATGATATACGTCCTCCATCCAACACCCAGGTTCTAAGGGTCTCCCCCCTAAAGGGGATGCCTCCTCTACCCTGGGCACAATGGTATACAGCTCCCCTGAATACTCAGATTCGATGCATCTCCCTCCTAGAGGGGAAAGCCCCCTTTACCCTGACTGTGATGGTATACGAGCTTCCCCACATACCCAAGTCAAGGCGTCTCCCCCCTAGAGGGATAAGCCCCCTCTGCCCTGGGTGCGATGGTATATGAGCTCCCCTCGACACCCAGGTTTGAGGCATCTCCCCTTAGAGGGGCAAGCCCTCTCGCCCTGGGTGCGATGGTATACAAGCTCCCCCCATGACCCATGTTAAGGGGTCTCCCCGCTTAAGTGCAGAGACCCCCTGACACTGGGTGCAATGGTATCTGCGCTGCCCCCAGCACCCAGGTTTGAGGCATTTCACCCCCCCCTTTGATTGGCAAGCCCACCTCTACCCTGGGCACTATGGTATACGAGCTCCCCCTGGCATCCAGGTTCAATTTGTCTCCCCCCTAAAGGGGTAAGCCCCTCCCTACCCTGAATGTGATTGTATCCGCACTTTTCTGGCACACAGGTTCGAGGTGTCTCCCCCTAGAGAAGTTAGCCCCCTCTACCCTGGGTGCAATCATATACACCCTCCTCCCAACACCCAGGTTTAAGGAATCTGCCCCCTATAGGCAGAAGCACCCTCTGCCATGAGTGCGATGGTATAGGAGCTCCCCCAGGTCCCCCAGTTCGAGGGGCCTCCCCCTAGAGTGGGGAGCACCCTCTAACCTGGGTGTGATTGTATACGAGCTCCCCCGGGAACTCCAGTTCGAGAGGCCTCCCCCCTAGAGTGGGGAGCCCACTCTACCTCTATGCGATGGTAAACGAGCTCCCCCCACCACCCAGGTTCAAAGTGACTCACGCCTAGAGGGGTGAAATCCCTATCCTGGATGTGATGGTATCTGCGCTCCCCCCACACCCAGGTTTGAGGCATCTCCTTTATAGAGGGGCGAGCCCACTCTACCCTTGGTGCGATGGTATATGAGCTCCCCCTGATACCAAGGTTCGAGGCGTCTGCCCCCTAATGGGTTGAGCCCCCCTACACTGGGTGGGATGTATGCGTGCACCCCCTGGCACCCAGGTATGAGGTGTCTCCCCCACTAGAGGGGCGAGCTACCTCTACCCTGGGTGTGATAGTTTCCGTGCTCCCCTTGGCACCCAGGTTTGAGGGGTCTCCCCCCTAGAGGGGGGAACCTTCTCTACCTGAGTGCATAGTATATTAGCTCCCCCCAGCACCCAGGTTTGAGGCAACTCACCCCTAGAGGGATGAGCCCCCTTTACCCTGGATGCGATGGTATACGAGCTCACCCTAGCACCCAGGTTTAAGGGGTCTTCCCTCTAGAGAGGGAAGCTTCCTCTACCCTGGGCCTGATGGTATACGAGCTCCCCACGGCACCCAGGTTCGAGAGGTCTCCCTCCTAGAGTGGCGAACCCGCTCTACCCTGGTCGTGATAGTATAAGCGCTCCCACCTACACCCAGGCTCGAGGCATCTCCTTCCTAGAGGGGCAAGCCCCCTCTCCTTGGGTGCCTTGGTATACAAAATCCCCCAGACACCCAGGTTCGAGGGGTCTCCCCCCCTAGAGTGGGGACCCCCCCTACACTGGGTACGATGCTATCTGTGCTCCTCCGGCACCCAGGATCAAGGTGTCTTCCCCTAAAGGGGCGAGCAAACCCTACCCAGGGTGTGATGGTATCCACGCTCCCCCCGGAATCCAAGTTTGATGTATCTCCTCCCTAGAGCGGTGAGCCCCTGCTACCCTGGGCGTGATGATATACGCTCTTCCCTCGACACTTAGGTACAAGGCATCTCCCCACTAGAGGGGTAAGCCCCCTCTACCCTGAATGTGATGGTTGATGGTGTATGAGCTCCCCCACTTACCCAGGTTCGAAGCCTCTGCCCCCTATTGTGGCCAGCCCCCTCTGCCCTGGGTGTGATGGTATCGCTCTCCCCACAGCACCCAGGTTTGAAGCGCCTGCCCCCTAGAGGGGTGAGCGCCCTCTACCCTGGGTGCAATGGTATATAAGCTTTTTCCGATACCCGGGTTCAAAGCTTCTCCTCCCTAGAAATGCGAGCCCCCTCTACCCTGTGCATGATGGTATATGAGCTCCCCTCAACACCCAGGTTCGAGGCGTCATTCTCCTAGAGGGGCGAGCACCCTTTACCTTGGGCGCGATGGTATACACACTCCCCTGACACCCAGGTTTGAGGCTTCTCCCCCCTATAGTTGTGAGCCCCCTCGACCCTGGGGGTGATGGTATACATGCTCCCTCAGACATCCATGTTAGCGGCATCTCCCCCCTAGAGGGGCAAGCCACCTCTGCCCTGGGTGCGAATGTATAGGTGCTCTCCCCAGCACCCAGGTTAGAGGCGTCTCTTCTCTAGAGGGGCGAGCCTCCTCTATTCTGTGTGCAATGGTATATGAGCTCCCACTGACACCTAGGTTTAAGGTGTTCCCCCCTAAAAGGGGGAGCCCCTCTAACCTGGGTGCGATGGTATATGAGCACCACCCGGCAACCAGGTTCATAGTGACTCACCAATAGAGGGGCAAGCAACCCCTACCCTGGGTGCGATGGTATCTGTGCTCCCCCAACACCCAGGTTGAGGCATCTCCCCCCTAGAGAGGTGGGACCCTCTACCCTGGGCATGATGATATAGAGTTCTCCCTGGCACCCAAGTTCAAGGCAATTCCCTCCTAGATGGGTGAGCACCTCTACCCTTGGCGTGATGGTATATGCAATCCTCCCTACACCCAGGTTCAAAGCGTCTCCCCTGTAGAAGGGCGAGACCCCTCTACCCTGGGTGCAATGGTATACGCACTTCCCAGGACACCCAGCTTTGAGGCATCTCACCCCTAGAGGGGTGAGCCCCTCTACTCTGGACTCAGTGGTATATGCGTTATCCCCGACACCCAGGCTTGAGGCATCTCCCCACTAGAAGGGCGAGCCTCTTCTACCCTGAGTGCAATGGTATACACACTCCCCCCGACACCCAGGTTCAAGGTGACTCCCCCCTAGAGAAGTGAGCCCCCTCTAACCTGGGCAAGATAGTATATGTGCTACCCCCGAAACCCAGTTTTGAGGTATCTCCCCTCTAGAGGGGTGAGCTCCTCTACTGTGGGTGTGATGGTTTATGCTCTTGCCCCGACACCAAGGTTCGATGAGTCTTTTCCCTAGAGGGGTGATACCTGGGCGCGATAGTATACCTGGGCATGATAGTATACCTGCTCCCTCAGACACCCAGGTTTGAGGTGTCTCCCTGCTATGTGGTGAGCCCCCTCTACCCTGAGTGCGATGGTATACAAGCACCCCCAGATACTCAGGTTTGAGTTGTTTCCCCCTTAGAGGGGCCTGTCTGCTCTCCTCTGGGTGCGATAGTATACAAGCTCCTCCCCACCACCCAGGTTGGAGGGGTCTCCCCCGTAAAGTGCGGAGCCCCCCCCTACACTGGTTGCGATGGTATCTGCACTACCCTTGGCACACAGGTTCGAGGGGTCTGCCTCTAGAGGATAGAGCCCCCTCTACACAGGGCACCATGGTATAGGCGCTCCCCCTGCCACCCAGGTTCAAGGCGACTCCCCCCTAGAGAAGCGAGCACCCTGTAACCTGGGCAAGATAGTATACGCGATCCCCCCAAAACCCAATTTTGAGGTGTCTCCCTCCTAGAGGGGTGAGGCCCCCCTGCCCTGAACACAATGGTATTTGTGCTTCCCCCTGCACCCAGGTTCAAGGGGTCTCCCCCCTAGAGGGGGGATCCCCCTCTACACTGGGCATGATGATATAAGCGCCCCCCATGTTCGAGGCATCTCCCCCATAGAGTGGTGAACCCCCTATAACCAGGGCCTGATTGTATACACACTCCCACGGACACCCAGGTTCAAGGAGTCTCCTTCCTAGAGGGGCGAGCCCCCTCTCCCTGGGTGCGATGGTATATGACCCCCCACGACACCCAGGTTCAAGGCGTCTCCACCTTAGACAGGCGAGTCCCTCTGCCCTGGGTGTGATGGAATATGAGCTCCCCCCCGAACCCAGGTTCAAGGCGTCTGCCCGCTAGAAAGGCGAGCCCTCTCTGCCCTGGGTGCGATGGTATAGGAGCTCCCCTAGCCACCCAGGTTCAAGAGGTCCCCCCCTTAGAGTGCAGAGCCCCTCCTACACTGGGTGCGATCGTATCTGCATTTCCCCGGCACCCAGCTTCGAGGTGTCACCCCCTAGAGAGGCGAGCCTACCCTACCCTGGGTGCAATGGTATTCGCACTCCCCCATCACCCAGGTTTGATGCATCTCCTCCCTAGAGGGGCTACCACCGCTACCCTAGGCACGATGGTATATGCACCCGACATCCAGGTTCCAGGCCTCTTTCCTATAGAGGGGGAAGTCCTCCCTACACTGCAATGCGATGGTATCCATGCTTTCCCCAGCCACCAGGGTCGAGGCATCTCCTCCCTAGAGGGGCAAGACCCTTCTACCATGGATGTGATGGTATAGGAGCTCCTCCCAACACCCAGGTTCGAGGCGTCTCCCACCTAGAGTGCAGAGGCCCCCTACACTGGGTGCGATTGTATCTGTGTTCCCTTGGCATCCAGGATCAAGGCATCTTCCCCTAGAGGGGCGAGCCCATCCTATGCTGGGTGCCATAGTATCTGCGCTCCCCGCAGCACCCAAGATTG
This sequence comes from Callospermophilus lateralis, assembly GCF_048772815.1. Lineage (NCBI taxonomy): Eukaryota > Metazoa > Chordata > Mammalia > Rodentia > Sciuridae > Callospermophilus > Callospermophilus lateralis. Next base: position 23,189,957 of record NC_135322.1, on the reverse strand, counting down.
ATGCATCTCCTCCTTAGAGGGGCTACCTCTGCTACCCTGGGTGCGAGGTATACGCACTTCCCCCAATACCCTAGAGGGGTGAACCCCCTGTACCCTGAGTCCCATGGTATATGAGATCCCCCACATACTCAGGTTCAAGGCATCTCCCCCTTAGAGGGAGGAGCCCCCTCTATCCTGGGTGTGATGGTATCCATGCTCCCCCTGGCACCCAGGTTCAAGGGGTCACCCCCTAGTAGTGGGAGCCCCCCCTAAACTTGGTGTGATGGTATTCACACTCCCCTTGGCACCCAGCTTTGAGGTGTCTCCCCATTAGAGGGATGAGACCCCCCCTACAATGAGTGCAATGGTATCTGTGCTCCCCCTGGCACCCAGGTTCAAGGGGTCACCCCCTAGTAGTGGGATCCCCCCCCAAAACTTGGCATGATGCTATCCACACTCCCCTTGGCACACAGCTTTGAGACGTCTCCCTACTAGAGGGACGAGACTCCCCATACAATGAGTGCAATTGTATCCGTGCTCCCACGGGCACCCAGGATAAAGGCGTCTCACCCCTATATGGGTAACTCCTTCTGCCCTGGGTACGATGGTATACCAGCTCCCCCCAGGACCCATATTCGAGGCGACTCACTTCTAGAGGGGCAAGCCTACTCTACCCTGGGTGCGATGGTATACAAGCACGCTCGGCACCCAGGTTTGAGACGTTTCCCCCTAATGGGCAAGCCCCCCAACTCTGGTGCAATGGTATACCAGCTCCCCCTGGCAACCAGGTTTGAGGCATCTCCCCCCTAGAGAGGAGAGCCCTTTGTACTTTGAGCACGATGGTATACATGCTTCCCCTGACATCCAGGTTCGAGGAGTCTCCCCTCAAGGGTTGTGAGCCCCTTCTACACAGGGTGTCATGGTATATGTGCTCCCCCGGGCACCCAGGTTTGAAGCATCTCCCCAATAGAGGGGCAAACCCCCTCTACCCTGTGTGCCATGGTATACATGCTTTTCCTGACACCCAGGATTGAGGTGTCTCCTCTCTAGTTGAAAGAGGCCCTTGTACCCTGGTCTCAATGGTATATGCACTGTCCGCGACACCCAGGTCTAGGCATCTTCCCCCTAGAGGAGCAAGTAGCCTCTACCCTGGGCGCAATGGTACACACACTCCCCCTGACATCCAGGTTTGAGGCGTCTTCACTCTAGAGGTGCGAGCCCCCTGGTATACAAGCTCCCCCCAACACTCAGGTCGAGGTGTCTTTCCTCTAGAGGGGTGAGCCTCCTCTGCCCTGGGCGCGGTGGTGTACGAGCTCTCCTGGCACCCAGGTTCTAGGCATCTCGCCCCTAGGGAGGCGAGCCCTCTCTACCCAAGGTGGGATGGTAACCGCATTCCCCCCAGCACCCAGTTTCGAGGCATCTTTCCGCTAAAGGGGTGAGCGCCCTCTACCCTGGGTGCGATGGTATACGCACTCCCCCTGACACACAGGTTCGAGGTGTCTCTCCCCTAGAGGAGTGAGCCCCCTCTGCCCTAGGCATGATTGTTTACTATCTCTCCCTGGCTCCCAGGTTTTAGGCATTTCCCCCTTAGAGAAGTGAGCCCCTCTACACTGGGTGCAATGCTATACGAGCTCCCAGCAACACCCAGGTTCAAGGCATCTCCCCCATAGAGGGGTGAGCCCCCTTTACCCTCGGTGCAATGGTATATGATGTCCCCCCGACACACAGATTCGAGGCATCTCTGCCCTAGAGGGGAGAGCCCCCTCTACCTTGGGTGCAATGGTATCCTTGCTCCTCCCAGCACCCAGGTTCGAGGGGTCTCCTCCCTAGAAGGGGAAGCCCCTACTAAACAGGGTGTGATGGTATCCATGCTCCACCCTGCATTCAGGTTCGAGGCATCTCCCCACTAGAGGGGCAAGCACTCTCTACACTGAGTGTGATGATATCCGCTCTCCCCCAGGCACTCAGAATCGAGGCATTTCACCCTTAGAGGGGCGAGCCCTCTCTACCCTGGGTGCGATGGATTCCGCACTGCCTTGGCACCCCCTCTAGATGGGGGAGCCCCCTGTATCCTGGGTGTGATGATATATGAGCTTCCCCTGTCACCCAGGTTTGAGGAGTCTCCTCCCTAGAGGGGGGATCCCCCTCTATCCTGGATGCAATGGTGTATGAACTCCCCTAGCACCCATGTTCAAGGAGACTCACCCCATAGGGGCAAGCCTTCTCTACCTGGGGTGCAATGGTATACAAGCTCCCCCTGCACCTAGGTTTGAGGTGTCTTCACCCTAGAGGGGCTAGCCCCCCCCACAGGCTCGATGGTATACCAGATACCCCCTGCACCCACGTTTGAGGTGTCTCCCCTCTAGAGAGGCGAGCCCCCTCTACTTTGCCTGTGATGGTATTTATGCTCCCCCAGACACCAAGGTTTGAGGTGTTTCCCCCTTAGAGGGGCAAGCCCCCTTTACGTTGGACACGATGGTATACATTCTCCCCCCAACACCCAAGTTCAAGGCATCTCCCCACTAGAGGGGAGAGCTTCCTCTACCCTGGGCATGATGGTATATGAGCTCTCCCTGATACCCATGTTTGAGGCGTCTCCCACCTAGAGGGGTGAACATCCTCTGCCATGGGTGCAATGGTATACGAGGTCCTCTCGACACCAAGGTTCAAGGGGTCTCCCTCCTAGAGTGGGGAGACAGATCTACCCTGGGTGTGATGGTATCAGCACTCCCCCCAGCACCCAAGTTCGAGGGGTTGCCCCCTAGAGGGGTAAGCACCCTCTACCCTTTATGCAATGGTATGCGTGCTTGGCCCTGCACCGAGTTTCAAGGGGATTCCCTCCTAGAGTGGGGAGCCCACTCTACCCTGGGTTTGATGGCATCAGCGCTCCCCCCAGCACCCAAGTTCAAGGAGTCTTCCCCCTAGAGGGGTAAGCCCCCTTTAACCTGGGTGTGATGGTATATGCCCTCCTTCCGACACCCAGGTTTGAGGCTTCACCGACCCCTAAAGGGGCGAGCCCCATTCTACCCTGAACGCAATGATATTCGTGCTTTCCCCGACATCCAGGTTCAAGGAGTATCCCCCTAGATGGGTGAGCTCCCTCTAACCTGGGCACGATGGTTTACACAATCCCCCCGGACACCCAGGTTTGAGGCATCTGCCCCCTAGAGGGGCGAGACCCTCTACACTTGGTGCGATGGTATATGAGCTTCTTCTTACACCCAGTTTCAGGTGTCTGTACCCTAGAAAGGCGAGCCCATCAATACTTGGCACGATGGTATATGTGCTCCCCCAACGCCCAGGTTCGAGGCATCTCCCCCCTAGAGGGGCAAACCCCCTCTACCCTGAGGGCGATGGTATTCGCACTCCCCCGACATAAAGGTTCAAGGCGTCTTCCTCCTAGAGTAGTGATCTTCCTCTACCCTGGGCGTGATGGTATACCAGCTTGCCTTGACAACAAGGTTTGAGGCATCTCTCCCCTAGAGGGGCGAACTCCCTCGGCCCTGGGTGTGATAGTATACGAGCTCCCACACACACACCTAGGTTTGAGGAATCTCCCCCCTCGAGAGGCGAGGCCCCTCTATCCTGGGCGCAATAGTATACCCGCTCCCCCAGACACCCAGGTTCGACGGGCGAGCCCCCTCTACCCTGGGCGCAATGGTATATGCGCTCCCCCAGAAACCCAGGTTTGAGGCGTCTCCCCCCAGAAGGGCGAGCCCCCTGAAACCTGGGCACGATGTATACACACTCCCCCCGACACCCAGGTTGGAGGCATCCCCCCCTAGAAAGACGGGCCCCTTCTAACCTGGGCGCAATGGTATACATGCTCCCACTGACACCCAGGTTCGAGGCATAACCCTCAAACAGTGGTGTGCCCCCTCTACACTGGACACGATGGTTTAGGCGATCCCCCCTACATGCAGGTTCATGGCGTCTCCCCCCTAAAGAGGTGAGCCCCATCTACACTGAGCGTGATAGTATACGAGCTCCCCTCAACACCCAGGTTGAGACATCTCCCCACTAGATGGGTGAGCCCCTTCTACCCTGGGTGCAATGGTATACGTGCTCCCCCGACACTCAGGATCGAAGTGTTTCCCCCACTATAGGGGTAAGCCCCCTCTATCCTAGGTGCGATGGTATACACACTTCCCCGACACCCAGGTTCCAGGCATCTCCCCACTAGATGTGAGTCCCCTTTACCCTAAGTGTGATGTATACATGCTCCCCCCCCCGCCGACACCCAGGTTTGAGGTGTCTCCCCAATAGAGGAATGAGCCCCATCTACCCTGGGTGTGGTGGTATACGAGTTTCCCCCAAAACCCTGGTTCGTGGCATCTCCCAACTAGAGGGGTGTGCCCTCTACCCTGGGCACAATGGTACGCACTCCCCCCAACACCCAGGTTTGAGGCATCTACTCCCTAGAGGGGCAAGACCCTCTCTGCTGGGTGCAATGGTGTACGTGCTCTCCCCAACACACAGGTTTGAGGCATCTCCCCCCTAGAAGGGTAAGCCCCTTCTAACCTGGGCGCGATGATATACACTTCCCCTGACACCCAGGTTTGAGGCATATCCCCCCTATAGGGGGTAGCCCTCTCTACCCTGGGTGCGATGCTTTATGCGATCCCCTGACCTCAGGTTTGGGGCATCTGCCTTCCTAGAAGAGCGAGCCCATCCACCTTGGGTGCAATGGTATACACGCTCTTCCCTGACATCCAGATTCGAAGCATATCCCCCCTAGAGGGATGAGCCACATCTACCCTGGGTGCGATGGTATAAGAGCTCCCCCATAACACCCAGGTTTGAGGCCTCTCCCCACTAGAGGTAGGAGCCCACTCTACCCTCGCACGAAGGTATATGTGCTGCCCTGACATCAATGTTAGAGGCATATCCCTTCATCAAGGGCGAGCCACCTGTACCCTGGGTGTGATGGTATATGAGCTCCCCTGACACCCAGGTTCAAGGCGTCAGCCCCCTAGAGGGGTGAGCCCCCTCTGCCCTGGGCTCAATGGTATACGCGCTCCCCCTGGCACCCAGGTTTGAGGCATCTTCTTCCCTAGAGAGGCAAGCCCCTCTAATCTGGGAGCAATGGTATACACGCTCCCTCCAACACCCAGGTTTGAGGCAAATCCCCCCTAGAGGGGTGAACCCCCTCGAACACTGGATGCAATGGTTTACATGATCCCCCTGACACCCAGGTTCAAGGCATCTCCCCCCTAGAGGGGTGAGCCCCCTCTACCTTTAGCAAGGGTATACACGCTCTCCTGACACCATGGTTTGAGATGTCTCCCCACTAGAGGGGCAAGCTCCCTCTACCCTTGGTGCGATTGTATATGGTACTCCCAGACACCCAAGTTTGAGGCATCTCCCCCCTAGAAGGGTGAGCCCACTCTAACCTGGGCATGATGCTATATGTGCTCCCCCCGACACCCAGGATTGAGGGGTGTCCTCCCAGGAGAGGCGTGCCCCCTCTACCCTGGGTGAGATGGTTTACGTGACCCCCCCCCAACACCCAGATTTGAAGCGTTTGCCCCCTAGATGGTCCAGCCCCTCTACCCTGGGCATGATGTATACGTGCTCCTCCGAACACGCAGGTTTGAGGCATCTCCCCACTAGAGGAATGAGCCCCATCTACCCTGGGTGCAGTGATACACAAGCTCCCCATGACACTCAGGTTCAAGGCGTCTCCCACCTACAGCAGCAAGCCCTCTCTACCCTAATGTGATGGTATGCACGCTCCCCCCACCCCGATACCCAGGTTTGAGGCATCTCCTCCCTAGAGGGGTGAGACCCTCTACCCTGGGCGCTATGGTATACGTGCTCCCCTGACACCAAGGTTTGAGGCATCTCCCCACTAGAAGTGCGAGCCCCCTCTAACTTGGGCACAATGGTATATGTGCTCCCCCTGACACTCAGGTCCGAGGCATATCCCCTCTATAGGAGCAGACTGCCTCTACCCTTGGCCCAATTGTTTACGTGATCCCCGCGAAACCTATGTTCCAGGCGTCTGCCCCCTAGAGGGTCGAGACCCTCTAACCTGGGCACTATGGTTTACGCACTCCCCCCAACACCCAGATTCAGGACGTCTCCCTCCTAGAGTGGCAAACCCATCTACCCTGGGCGCTATGGTATAGGAGCTCCCCCTGATACTCAGGTTTGAGGCATCTCCCCACTAGAGGGACGAGCCCCCCTCTGCCCTCGGCGCGATGGTATACGTGCTCCCCCCAACATCAAGGTTCAACGCATCTCCTTTCTAGAGGAGTGAGCCACCTATACCCTGGGCAAGATGGTATATGGGCTCCCCAAACACCCAGATTTGAGGCGTTACCCACTTTGAAGGCAAGCCCTCTGTATCCTGGGTTTGAAGGTATATGCACTCCTCCCCGACATCCAGGTTTGAGGCATCTCCCCCCGAGAGGGGTGAGCCTCCACTAACCTTGGAGCAATGTATACGTGCACCCTTCAGCACCCATGTTCAAGAAGAATCCCCGCAAGATAAGCGAGTTCCCTCTACCCTGAGCATGATGGTATGTGATCCCCCGGACACCCAGGTTTGAGGCATCTCACCTCTAGAGAAGTGAGCCCCACCTACCCTGGGTGCCACAGTATACGAGCTCCCTGTGACACTCAGGTTTGAGGTGTCTTCCCCCTAGAGGATTGAGCCCACTCTGCCCTGGGTTCGATGGTATACAAGCTTTTCTCAACACCTAGGTTCGAGGCATCTCCCGCTTAGAGGGGCGAGCCCCCTCTACCCTGGGCACGATGGTATACGCACTCCTCCCAACACCTAGGTTCAAGGCATAGCCCTCCTATAGCAGCGTGCCCCCTCTACCCTGGGCACAATGGTTGACGCAATCCCCACTTAACCCAGGTTTGAGGTGTCTCCCCCATAGAGAGGCGAGCCCCATCTATCCTGGGTGCGATTGTATACAAGCTCCCCCCGATACCCAGGTTCAAGGCATCTCCGCCCTATAGGGATGGGTGCGATGGTATCCGTGCTTCCCCTGGCACACAGTTCAAGGTGTATCCCCCCTAGAGGAGTAAGCCTCTTCTACTATGGGTGCAATGCTATCCATGCTCCCTCCAGGACCTAGGTTGGAGGGGGTCTCCCCCCTAGAGAAGGAAGCCCCTTCTACCCTGGGTGCGATGGTATACACGCTCCTCCTGGAATCAAAGTTCAATGGGTCTCCCTCCTAGAGTGGGGAACCCCCTCTACCTGGGTGCGATGGTATACAAGCTCCCTCTGGCACCCTGGTTTGAGGGGTTTCTTCCCTAGAAGAGGGAGCCCCCTCTACTCTGGGTGCGATATTATACGAGCTCCCCCTGGCACCCACGTTCTTGGTGTATCCCCCCTAGTGGAGCAAGCCCCCTCTACCCTGGGCTCAATGGTATACGAGCTCTCACCAGCACCCATGTCCGAGGCATCTTCCCCCTAGAGGGGCAAGGCCCCTTACCCTGAGCGCCATGGTATACCAGTCCCTCTGACACCCAGGTTCAAGGAGTCTCCCCCCTAGAGAGTCAAGCCTCCCATACCCTGGGCACAATGGTTTCCGCGTTCCCCCCAGACCCAGGTTCGAGGTATTTTCTTCCTAGGGGGGCAAGCCCCCTCTACCCTTGGCATGATGGTATCCCCGCTCCTCCCAGCACCCAGGTTTGAGAGGACCCCCCACTAGAGGGGTGAGACATCTCTAGCCTGTTCACAATGGTATCCCTGCTCCTTCCTGCTCCCAGGTTCAAGGGGTCTCCCCCCTAGTGCAGCAAGCCCTCTCTACCTCGGGCACGAAGGTATACGTACTTTCCCTGGCACCCAGGTTTGAGGCATCTCCTTACTAGAGGGGCAAGCCCCCTCTACCCTGGGTGGGATGGTATCCACGATCCCCCAGCACCCAGAGTCAAGGGGTCTCTCCCCTAGAGGGAGTAGCCCCCCTCTACCTTGGGTGCCATGGTGTACCAGCTCCCCTCAGCACCCAGGTTCAAGGGGTCTCCCACCTAGAGTGGGAGCCACCCCTACACTGGGTGCAATAGTATCCACACTCCCTCTGGCACCCAGGTTTGAGGGGTCTAACCCCTAGAGGAGATAGCCCCCTCTTCCCTGGGTTCAATGGTATACGAGCTTCCCCCAATTCCCAGGTTCGAGGAGTTTCCACCCTAGAGGGGTGAGCCCCCCACACCCTGGATGCGATGTTATCCATGGTCCCCCGGGCCCCCAGGTTTGAGGCATCTCCTTCCTAGAAGGACAAGCCCCCTCTACCCTTGGCGTGATGGTATTCCTGCTCCTTCCAGAACCCAGGTTCGAGGGGTTTCCCCACTAGAGGGGCCAGCCCCCTCTACCCTGGGTGCGATGGTATCCCTGCTCCTTTCTGCACCCAGGTACGAGGGGTCTCTCCTCTAGTGTGGCGAGCACCCTCTACCCTGGGCGCAAAGGTATATGCGCGTTTCCCGGCACCCAGTTTTGAGGCATCTCCTCACTAGAGGGGTGAGCCCCCTCTACCATCTGTGCGATGTTATCCGCTATGCCCCTGGAACCGAGATACGAGGGGTCTCCCCCCTAGAGGGTGTAGCCCTCTCTACCCTGGGTGCGATGGTATAGGTGCTCCGTCTGACACCCAGGTTCGAGGGGTCTCCTCCCTAGTGGGTGGAGCCCCCTCTACACTGGGTGCAATGCTATGCCAGCTCCCCCTGGCACCCAGGTTCGAGGGGTCTCCTCCCTAGTGGGTGGAGCCCCCTCTACACTGGGTGCAATGCTATGCCAGCTCCCCCTGGCACCCAGGTTCAAGGGGTCTCCCTATAGAATTGGGAGCCTCCCCTTCACTGGGTGCGATCATATCTGCATTTCCCCTGACACCCAGGTTCCAGGGGTCTAACCCCTAGAGGGGCAAGACCCCTCTTCCCTGGGTAAGATGGTATACAAGCTCCCCACAATTCCCAGGTTCAAGGAGTCTCCCACCTAGAGGGGCAAGCCCCCTCTGCATTGGGTGTGATGGTATATGAGCTACTCCCTTCCCCTAGGATCAAGGCATCTCCGCACAAGAGGCCAAGCCTTTTCTACCTTGGGTGTGGTGGTATACCAGCCCCTACACCCAGGTTTGAGGCATCTCCCCCATAGAGTGGAGAGCCCACTCTACCCTGGCTGAGATGGTATCTGCACTCCTCCCGACCACACAGGTTCGAGGGGTCTCTCCCCATGGTGGGAAGCCCCCCTACACTGGGTGCAATAGTATCCATGCTCCTCCCAGAACCAAGGTTCGAAGTGTCTCCCCACTAGAGGGGCGAGCCTAGCCTATCGTGGCTGAGATGGTATCCACGTTCCCCATACACTCTCATCAGCACTCATGTTTGAGGAGTCTCCCCCATAGAGAGGCAATCCCCCCCTACCCTGGGTGCAATGGTATGCACGCTCCCTCCAGCACCCATATTTGAGGGGTCTTCCCCCTAGGTTATACCATCTAACCTTGGTGCGATGGTATAAACTCTGCCTGGCACCCAGGTTCGTGAGATCTCCCTCCTAGTTTGGGGAGTCCACACTACCCTGGGTGCTATGGTATCATCACTCCCCCGGCACCCAAATTCAAGGGGTCTCTCCCCTAGAGGGGGGAGCCCCCTCTACCCTGGGTGTGATATTATAAACGCTCCACCAGGCACCAAGTTTCAATGGTCTCCATCGTAGAGTGGAGAGCTCCCTGTACCATTGGTGTGATGGTATACAAGCTCTCCCCAGCACCCAGGTAAGAGAGGACTCCCCCCTAAAAGTGGGAGCCTCCTCTACTCTGGACATGATGGTATATGTGCTACCCCAGACATCCAGATTCAAGGTGTCTCCCTCCTAGAGGGGCAAGCCCCCTCCACCCTGGGCATGATGGTATTTGCACTCCCCTGACACCAAGGTTCGAGGTCTCTCCCTCCCAGAGGGGTGAGCTTCCTCTAGTCTGGGTGTGATGGTATACCAGCTCCCCTGACACCCAAGTATGAGGCATCTCTCCCCTAGAGGGTTGAACCCATTCAGCCCTGTGTGTGTTGGTATATGAGCTCCCCTCAACACCCAGGTTTGAGGAGTCTCCCCCCTAGAGGGACAAGCCCCCTGTACCTGGGGTGCGATGGTATACAAGTTCCTCCTGACACCCAGGTTCGAGGTGTGTCCCCCCTAGAGGAGCGGGCCCCCTCTTCCCTGAGTGCAATGGTATATGAGCTCCCTCCAAAACCCAGATTTGAGGGGTCTCCCCCCTTGAGTGGGGAGCAGCACCTATACTGGCTGCGATCCTATCCGTGCTCCTCCTGGCACCCAGGTGCAAGGCATATCCCCCCTAGAGAGGTGAGCCCCCCTCTTTTGTGGGTTCGATGGTATTAGAGCTCCTCCCAATTCCCAGGTTCAAGGAGTCTCCCCTCTAGAGGGGCGAGCACCTCTGACCTGGGTGTGATGGTATATGAGCTCCCCCCATCCCCCAGGTTTGAGGTGTCTCTCACCAACAGGGCCGAGCCCCCTCTACCCTGGGTGTTATGGTATATGAGCTCCCCCCACACCCAGGTTTGAGGCATCTGACCCCCAGAGAGTTGATCCCCCTCTATCCTGGCTGCGATGATACCAGTGCCCACCCCCCCGCCACTCAGGTTCGAGGGGTCTCCCCCACTGTGTGAGGAGTCCCCCTACACTGGGTGTGATGGTATCTGCTGTCCTCCCCACACCCAGGTTTGAATCATCTTCCCCCTAGAGGGGTGAGCATTTCCTAGTCTCAGTGCAATGCGAGCCCCCTACCCAGGCTGCAATGGTATCCACACTCCATCCGGCACCCATATTCGAGGGGTCAACCCCCTAGAGGGGCGAGTCCCCTCTACCCTTGGCGCATTGGTATACTCGCTCACCCCGATACCCAGGTACAAAGCGTCTGTAGTAGGGGGCAGACCCTGGGCACAATGGTATCTGTGCTCCTCCCGGCACCCAGGTTCGAGGTGTCTCCCTCGTAGAGGAGTCAACCCCCTCTGTCCTGAGTGTGATGGTATATGAGCTCCCCCCATTTCCTAGGTTTGAGGAGTCTCCCCGATAGAGGGGCCATCACCCACTGCCCTGGGTGCGATAGTATGGGAGCTCCCTCAGTACCCAGGTTTGAGGCATCTCCCCCCTAGAGGGGCAAGTCCCCTCTTCCTTGGGTGTGATGGTATATGAGCTCCCCCCAACACCCAGGTTTGAGGGGTATCCCCCCTATAGTGGGTAGCCACCCCTACACTGGGTGCGATTGTATCCATGCTCCCCCTGGCACCCAGGTTCGAGGCTTCTCTTCCCTGGGTAAAATGGTATATGCGCTCTCCCTGATACCCAGGTTTGATTTGTCTCCCGCCTAGAAGGGTGAGCCCCCTCTAACCTGGTCACGAAGGCATAGCACTCTCCCCGTCACCCAGGTTTGAGGTGTCTCCCATATAGGGGCAAGCCCCCTCAACCATGGGCATGATGGTATACACACTCCTTCCAAGACCCAGGTTTGAAGCATCTCCCCCTAGATGGGCAGCCCCCTCTACCCTGGGTGCGATGTTTTATGCAATCCCCCAGACACCCAGATTTTTTGGTGTTTGCCCTCTAGATGGGCGAGCCAATCTACCCTTGGCATGAGGATATATGCGCTAACCCGACACCCAGGTTTGTGGCATCTCCATCCTAGAGGAATGAGCCCCCTCTACCCTGGGCACGATGGTATATGCGCTTCCTCCGACACCCAGGTTTGAGGCGTCTCCCCGCTAGAAGTGCGAGTCCATTCTAACCTGGACACGATGGTATAGTGCTTTTCCTGTCATCCAGGGTCGAGGCATATTCCTCTCTAGAGGGCATAATGGTTTACGTGATCTCCCTCACACTCAGGTTAGAAGCATCTGCCCCCTAGAGGGGTGAGCACCCTCTACACTGGGCATGATGGTATATGAGCTCCCCCTGACACCCAGGTTCGAGGCATCACCCGCTTGATGGGTAAGCCCCCTCTACCTGGGCACAATGGTATATGTGCTTGCCTCAACATCCAGGTTTGAGGCATCTCCCCGCTAGAAGGGCAAGTCCTCTCTATCCTGAGCACAATGATACAGTGCTCCCCCCATCACCCAGGTTCAAGACGTTTTCCCCACTAGAGGGGCAAGACCCCTCTGCCCAGGGTGCAATGGTATAAGAGCTTCCCCCGACACCCAGGTTTGAGATGTCTCCCCCTAGAGGGTCAAGCGCCCTCTACCCTGGGTGTGATGGTATACACGCTCTCCCCAACATAGAGGTTCAAGGCATTTCCCTTCTAGAGGGGTGAGCCCCCTCTAACTTGGGATAGATGATATACATGCTCCCCCGACACCCAGTTTGAGGTGTCTTCCCCCTAGAGAGGCAAGACCCCTCTACCCAGGGTGTGATGATATACGAATTCCCCCCACCACCCAAGTTTGATGGGTCTTTCCACTAGACTGGGGAGCCCCCACACACACACTGGGTGCGATGGTATCTCCACTCCCCCCGGCACTTAGGATTGAGGTGTCTCTCCCCTAAAGGGGCATGGCCACCCTACCATGGGTGCGATGGTATATGCGCTCCCCACGAACCAAGTTCAAGGCGTCTCCCACCTAGAGGAGCGAGCGATGGTATATGCACTCCCCCAGACATCAAGTTTCGTGGCATCTCCCTTCTAAAGGGGCAAGCGCCCTCCACCCTGGGTGTGATGGTATACACACTCCCCCTGATGCCCAAGTTCAAGGCGTCTCCCACATAGAGGGCTGAGCCACCTCTACAATGGATGCGATGGTATACGCACTCCCCCAACATCAAGGTTTGAGGCATCTCCCTTCTAGAGGAGTGAGCCCCCACTACCCTTAGCATGATGGTATATGCACTCCCCCGACACCCAGGTTTGAGGCATTTACCCCCTAGTGGGGCAAGCCCCTTCTGCACTGGGAGCCATGGTACATGTGCTCCACCTGACACTAAGGTTCATGGTGTCTCCCCCCTAGTGGACGAGCCCCCATTAACCTGGGCGTGATAGTATACGTGCTTACCCTGACACCCATGTTCAAGGCATCTCTCCCATAGAAGGGCGAGCCCCCTCTACTCTGGGAGGGATGGTATACACGCTACCCCGACACCCAGATTTGAGGTGTCACCCTCCTAGAAGGGTGAGCCCCCCTCTACCCTGGGATTGATGATTTATGCGATCCCCACGACGCCCAGGTTCGAGGCATCTGCCCCCTAGAGTGGTGAGCCCCTCTACCCTGGACTCAATGATATACACGCTCCATCCGACACCCAGCTTCAAATCATCTCTCCCATAGAGGAGCGAGCCCCATCTACCATGGGCATGATGGTATACGAGATCCCCCCAACACCCATGTTTGAGGCATCTCCCCGCTAGAGATGTGAGCCCCCTCTACCCTGGGCGCCATAATATACACATTCCCCCAGAAACCCAGGCTCGTGATGTCTCCCCCCTAGAAAGGTGAGCCCCCCTACCATAGGCACGATGGTATATGCGCTCCTTCTAACACCCAGGTTAGAAGTGTCTCCCCCCTAGAGGGGTGAGTCCCCACTACCCTGGCGAGATGGTATATGCGCTCCCCCTGACATCCATGTTCGAGGCGTCTCCTCCATAAGGGGTGAATCCCTCTACCCTGGGCACGATGGTATGCACGCTCCCCACGACACCCAGGTTCAAGGCTTCACCCCCTAGAGGGGTGAGCCCCACCTACCCTGGGAGTGATGGTATATGCACTGCCCCCAACACCCAGGTTTGAGGTGTCACCACCTTAGAAGGGCGAGCCCCCTCTAAACTTGGCATGATGTTATACCGCTTCCCCCATCACTCATGTTCAAGGTGTATACCACCAAGAGGGTCAAGCTCCCTCTACCCTGGGTGCGATGGTTTGTGCAATCCCTCCAACACCCAGGTTTGAGGTGTTTGCCCCCTAGAGGGTCAAGCTTCTCTACACTGGTCGCAATGGTTTAGGAGCCCTCCATGACACCCGGGTTTGAGGCTTCTGCCCCATAGAGGGGCGAGCCATTCTACCCTTGGCACAATGGTATACACACTCCCCCTAAAACCCAGTTTCAAGGTGTCAGCCAATAGAGGGGCCAGCTCCTCTACCCTTGGCGTGATGGTATATGCAGACGCCCGACACCCAGGTTTGAGGCATTTCCCCCCTAGAGGGGCAAGCCCCCTCTACCCTGGGTGTGATGATATAGGAGCTCCCCCTGACACTCAGGTTCAAGGCATCACCACCTAGAGAGGCATACCCCTCTACACTGGCACGATGGTATACGCACTCCCCTCAACACCCAGGTTTGAGGCTTCTCCTCCCTATAGGGGCTAGCCCCCTCTACCCTGGGCACAATGGTATATGTGCTCCCCCCAACACCCAGGTTCACGGCATCTTCCCCCTAAAAGTGCGAGCCCCCTCTACCCTGGGCATGATGATATAGCGCTCCCCCCATCACCCAGGTTCAAGGCGTCTTCCCCCTAGAAGTGCGAGCCCCCTCTACCCTGGGCATGATGATATAGCGCTCCCCCCATCACCCAGGTTTGAGGCATCTCCCTCCTAGAGGGGTAAATTCCATTTACCCTGGGTGCAATTGTATACACACTCCCTCCGACACTCAGGTTCGAGGCGTCTCCTCACTCAAGGGGTGAGCCCCCTCTACTCTGGGCATGATGTTATACATGCTTCACCCGACACCCAGGTTCAAAGCATCTCCCACCTGAAGGATTGAGACTGCTCTGCCCTGTGTGTGATGGTATATGAGCTTTCCTTAACAACTAGGCTCCAGAGGTCTCCCCGTTAGAGGGGCGAGCCCCTCTACCCTGGGCACGATGGTATACGTCCTCCCCAGACATCCATCTTCGAGTCAATTCCCCCCTAGAGGGGCGAGCCTGCTTTGACCTGGGTGCGATGTTATATGAGCTCTCTTTGACAACCCAGGTTCAAGGGGTCTCCCCCTTAGAGGCTCGAGCCCCCTCTATTCTAAGCAAGAGTATACGTGCTCCTCCCAACACCCTGGTTCAAGGCGTCTCCCCCCTAGAGGTAGAGACCCCTCTATCCTTGGTCAATGGTATATGTGCTCCCCCAGACACCCAGTTTTGAGGCGTCTCCCCCTTAGAAGGACGAGCCCCCTCTAACCTGTGAACGATGGTGTATGCACTCCCCCCAACACCCAGGTTTGAGGCATGTCTTTCCTAGAGAAACGTGGCCCCTCTACCCTGGGTGCAATGGTTTATGCGATCCCCCCCACACCCAGGTTTGAAGCGTCGACCCCCTAGAGGGGTGAGCCCTTCTATCCTGAGTTAGATGTATACACACTCCCCCCGACACCCAGGTTCAAAGTGTCTCCCCACTAAAGAAACGAGCCCCATCTACCCTGGGGGAGATGATATATGATCTCCCTGAAACACCCAGGTTCAAGGCGTCTCCCACCTAGAGAGGCGGCCCTCTCTACCCTGGGCGTGATGGTATACGTGCTCCCCTCAATACCCAAGTTTGAGGCATCTTCTTAGAGGGGCAAGACCTTTGATCCTGGGTGTGATGGTATATGTGCTACCCAGAACACCTAGGTTTGAGGCAAATCCCCCCTAGAAGGGTGAGCCCCCTTTACCCTTGATGCGATGGTACACGTGCTTGCCCCGACATCCAGGTATGAGGCGAATCCCCCCTACAGGGGTGATCCCCCTCTACCCTGAGTGTGATGGTTTACACGAACTTCTCTGCACCCAGGTTTGAGGTGTCTGCCCCCTAGAGAGGCGAGACCCTCTAAACTGGGAGCAATTGTATACACGTTCCCCCTGGCACCCTGATTCGAGGCATCTCCCCACTAGAGAGGTGAGCCCCATCTACCCTGGGCGCAATGGTATACAAGCTCCCCCCAACACCCAGGGTTGAGTCATTTCCCCCCATAGAGGAGCGAGAACCCTCTTCCCTGGGTGCGATGGTATACACATCCCCTGACATCAAGATTTGAGACGTGTCCCCCCTAGAGGCGCCAGCTTCCTCTACCCTGGGTGCGACACTGAACGTGCTCCTCTGACACTCAGGTTCGAGGCATCTCTCCCATAGAAGGGTGAGCCCCCTCTACCTTAGGTGCAATCGTATATGCACTCCTTCCAACAACAAGGTTCGTGGCGTCTCCCCACTAGACGGGCAAGCCCCGTCTACCCTGGGCTCAATGGTTTATGCACACCTGCTGACACCCAGGATCAATGTGTCTCTCCACTAGAGGTGTGAGCCTTCGCTACCCTGGGCATGATTTTATACGCTTTCCCCATGACATCCAGGTTTGGGGCATCTCCCTCCTATGGGTGGAACCCCCTCTACCCTGGGCACAATGGTATATGCGCTTTCCCCAACAACCAGGTCCAGGGCCTCTCCCCCCCCCCTAACCTGGCATGATAATATACGAGCTCCCCCCAATACCCAGGTTCCAGACGTCTCCCTCCTAAAGGGATAATCCCCCTCTGCCCTGGGTGCAATGGTATACAGCTCTACCTTGACACCCAGGGTTGAGGCGTCTCCCCCCTAGAGGGGCAAGCCCCCTCTGCCCTGAATGTGATGTTATAAGAGCTCCTTCCGACACCCAGGTTCAAGGCATATTCCCCTTAGAGTCGTGCCCCCTCTACTTTGGGTGCAATGGTTTACGCAATCCCCCTGACACCCAAGTTTGAGGTGTTTGCCCCCTAGAGGGGAGAGCCCCTCTACCCTGGGCACGATAGTATATGTGCTCTCCTTGACACGCTGGTTCGAGGCATCTCTCCACTAAAGGAATGAGACCCATCTACCCTAGGCACCATGGTATATGAGCTCCCCCTGACACCAGGTTTGAGGCATCTCCCCCCCTTGAAGGGCAAGCCCCCCCCACCCTGAGTGCGATAGTGTACACAATCACCCCAACATCAAGGTTGGAGGTGTTTCCTCACTGGGGGGACAAGCCCCCTCTACAATATGCACGATGGTTTATGCACTCCCCCCGACACCCAAGTTTAAGGCATCTCCCACATAGAGGAGTAAGCCTCCTCTACACTGGACAGGATAGTATAGCGATCCTTCCAACACCCAGGTTCAAGGCATCTCTGCCCTAGAGGGTCGAGCCCACTCTGCTCTGGGTGCGATGGTATACATGCTCCCCTCACACCCAGGTTCGAGGCATCTCCCCCCTAGAAGGGTGAAACCCCTCTACCTGGGCGTGATGGTATATGCGCTCCCCCCGACACGACAATTCAAGGTATATCTTTCCTAGAGAGGCGTACCCACCCTACCCTGGGCATGATGGTTTATGCAATCCCCCCGACACACAGATTTGAGGCTTCTGCTCCCTAGAGGGGCGAGCCCCCCACACTGGGCATGATGGTATACCGGCTATCCCCTACAACTAGGTTTGAGTTATCTCCCCACTAGAGTAACAAGCCCCATCTATCCTGGGAGCGATGGTATATGCGCTCCCCCTGACATCAAGGATCGAAGCATCTCCCTTCTAGAGGAGTGAACCCTCTCTACCCTGGGTGCAATGGTATACATGCTTGCCTGACACCCAGGTTTGAAGCGTCTCCCCTCTAAAGGGGCGAACACCCTCTACCCTGGGTGCGATGGTATAAATGCTCCCCTGACAACCAGATTTGTGGCTTTTCTCCACTAAAGGGGTGAGCCCTTTATATACTGTGTGCTATGCTTTATGTGCTCTACTGGACACCCAGGTTCTGCTAAGATCCACAGCCAAGTAATATGATGCATGGCATTTTTGGTTGAAAGGTGACGCCAGCTAGCCATTGAGATGATATGATTATGTTAAGACTCCTGCTGTCCACCTCGGCCTGCTACGGGACTCCTGGAGAGTTCCCATTGGTTGGGGAAGTGCGGTAGGAGGGAATTCCGGAGGAGGGACTTCCTGTTGGGGTCTGGGAGAATGCTGTGTGGGTCGGTTGGCAATCTTTCCGGGGGCATTGGTGGCAGTTTCAAAACTAAAGTTTGTTCCTGCTTGAGTGGCTCGTGATTTTGTGCCCAGCCAGACTGTGGCAATTGGTGGCCCGTGCGGGGGATGCCTGAAGATTGGAGGTGAGTAAAACTGCTCGCCCCTGAGGGAAGGCGAGAGAATGGGTGACCATTTCAAAAAACAATGTGTTCTTGTTTTGATTTATTTTGTTTTTGTTTCAAGCTGCCTATCATTAGAACTTTCTCAGGCAAACTGGGGAAAATAGTTGGCTCAAGGTTTGAAGTTGTTCGGCCCTGAGAAAGAGAAAATTGATACAACTATTTTTTGTTCCATTTTTGTTTCATTCTGTTTCAGTTTTGTTTTATGTTATCTTATTGGGTTGTGTTACCTTTATAGTAGATTAGAAATTAGTAAAAAACAAACAGAAAGACTGTTAAGTAAATTGTTAGAGGTCCAGACTATGGTAGAAAACATGTTAGGTCAAGCAAAAGAGAAGGTCTCTCGAGCTAGTCAGACAGAGGAAAATTTAAAGGAAGAAAGCTTGAAGGACAAACAACCATCAGCGGGGGAGCTACAACAGGAGGCTGCTACTAACCCTGTTCTATCACCAGAGGGCATAATTCAACCAACAGTTCCATCTACAGCTGAGTGGCCCTCAACTCCCATAGTTGATGGACGGAATCCTGAGGCAAGAACCCAAAGATTAGCATGCCCTGTACTTGAGCAGGCAGGAGGGCAACGAATTCACCATGCTTTAGATTTCAAAACAGTGAAGCAATTAAAGGAGGCTGTAACAACCTAGGGTCCACAAGCACCCTTCACTGTGAGCATGGTCAAATCCATTACCAACTTGGACATGACGACAGCAGATTGGGCTAACATGTGTCGATCTGTGCTAAATGGAGGACAATATTTGTTAGGGAAGGTTGCCAATGAGAAATTTTGCATAGAGACAGCTAGGCGAAATGCAGCAGCAGGTTACCCTCAAAGAAATCTAGATATGTTGTTAGGAAAAGGACCTTATGAGGGTCAACGGCAACAAATTGAATATGATCCTGGCGAATATGCACAAATTGTTGTAGATGCGGTTAGGGCATGGAAAACTTTACAGGGACATGGAGATTTACAAGGACAATTATCTAAGGTAATACAAGGAACTAATGAACCTTACGTTGAATTTGCAGACAGGCTAATTCAAATGGCTTCCAGAATTTTGTGGGATACAGAACAAGCAAAGCCATTTATAAAACAACTGGATTGCGACCAAGCAAATCGTTGCTGCAGAGAGGTCATTAGACCATGGAGACATGAAAATTTAAACACATATATTAAATTATGTAGAGACATTAATGAACAAGGGTAA
Source organism: Callospermophilus lateralis (assembly GCF_048772815.1). Lineage (NCBI taxonomy): Eukaryota > Metazoa > Chordata > Mammalia > Rodentia > Sciuridae > Callospermophilus > Callospermophilus lateralis. The sequence goes on along the minus strand of NC_135322.1, from coordinate 23,170,701 downwards.
ATCTTGGCAGCAGTACAACAGGCTTTAGATGCCAGGCCAAAAACATTCTACAATTGTGAACAAACAGGACATTTTAAAAGGAGTATCCCCATAAGAGGAGGGTTTAACAAAGCTAAGTATCAAAGGAATAGAATACAGGGTATTTTCCCACGATGCCGTAGAGGGAGACATTGGGCTAATGAATGCCGTTCTCAAACCATCATAGAGAATACTTCGTTATCAAAAAATGGACAAGGACCAAGTGTTTACCCACAATATCATGGAGAAAGGCATCAGGCTCCATTGCCAAAAAACAAACTGGGGGGCCCAATGCTCCAGGGCCCACAACCACAAATATACAGGGCAATGGAGGAACGCAGCAACACCATCAGGGTAGTGTCTAGGACATATTATCCATTAAATCCCTCATCAGACAAACTAGAGGGAGCACAAGGTTGGCCATCTGTGCCTCTGCCAGAGCAGTACTAACTCCAGAGATGGGAGTTCAAATCATTCCCACAGGAGTAAAAGGACGTCTTCCCCAAGGAACAGCAGGCTTATTATTGGGATGCAGTTCTTCTACACTAAAAGGACTTATGATAAGTCCTTTGGTAATTGATCCCGATTATGAAGGTGAAATAAAGATTATAACTAGTTCTCCAAGAGGTATATCAGTAATTTCACCAGGAGATAGAATAGCACAGTTATTAATAATACCCAGCCTGCATGATAAATTTTTCAGTCATTCTGTAGAAAGAGGTTCCAGGGGATTAGACCCCACAGGTGTGGATTGGGCTATGCTGTCTTTAAATTTAGATTCTCACCCCATGCTAAAACTAAATATTCAAGGACATGAATTTAATGGGCTACTGAACACAGGTGCCGACCTTAGCATTATATCTCGTCAAGAATGGCCAAAACATTGGCCATTACAACAAGTCACTCAAACGCTTCAAGACCTAGGAGTGGCAACTAATCCCCATAGAAGTGCAATGGTATTAGATTGGAAGGATCCTGAAGGATGTGAAGGAACTATACAGCCCTATGTATTTGATCATCTTCCTATAAATTTATGGGGACGAGATGTCCTAGATCAATTAGGTTTGACATTAACAAATAACATCAACCCTAAAGCGCCCACTACTAGGGTTAGACAAGACTTTAGGAAAGAAATAAGATTAAGAGAACAAGAACAAGGTATGACAGCACCAATTCAAATAGATCAAGGAATAATAGACATGGATTGGGTTTTCAGAAAGGGCCACTGAGACAATAAAAATTACTTGGAAATCAGAAAGACCACCGTGGGTTCCTCAGTGGCCCCTGACTAAAGAAAAGATACAAGTAGCCCATGACCTGGTCAAACAACAATTAGTGGAGGGACATATACAACCTTCCGTATCTCCCCATAATACTCCCATTTTTGTCATTAAAAAAAATCTGGTAAATGGAGATTATTGAAAGATTTAAGAGCCATTAATAATGAAATGTTTATTATGGGACCTGCTCAATTAGGGATTCCCCAATTGTCTGCTTTACCAAAAACCTGGTATGTTTTAGCTATAGATATTAAAGATTGTTTTTCTTCAATTCCAATTCATCCTGAGGATAGTCCACATTTTGCATTTACTATCCCTGCACCAAATCATGAAGGTCCTGATCAGAGATATGAAGAAAGTACTCCCTCAAGGGATGGCTAATAGTCCAACTATGTGTCAAATTTATGTTAACAAAACAATCCATCCACTTAGAAATCAAAATCCTGAACTACAAATATTTCACTATATGGATGATGTGTAATTAGCACATAAAGATAAAAACACATTGCTAGAATGTTATGCCACACTTACAAATTTATTAAAAAATTATAATCTAGAGATATCAATAAAGTACAATTAAATCTTCCAATTAATTATTTAGGAGTTCTATTATCCTCAACCATGGTCCGTCCACCAAAAATTTAAATACTATTAGATCAACTTAAATCACTTAATGACTTTCAAAAGTTATTGGGAGACATAAATTGGATAAGGCAGTATATAGGCATACCAACAGGAGAGCTAGGACCTTTATTTGATATCCTAAAAGGTCCATCAGATCCAAATTCACCCCGCATGTTAATGCCTGAAGCAAGAAAGGCATTAAAAATCATTGAAACATATATGGAAAATATGCATTTGGATAGAATTGATATAAGTTTGCCTTTATTATTTATTGTACTACCAACAAAAAATATTCCTACAGGAGTATTTTGGCAAGAAGGTCCATTATTGTGGAACATTTGTCTTATTCTCCTAACACTATTCTTACTAGGTATCCTGAGACTGTAGGAAAATTAATACTCAAAGAAATAGGAGCAGCAAAGGGAGTGTTTGGGATTTTTCCCAATAAAATTATTACACCATATAATATGGATCAAATTGATGAGTTAGCTAATGAGTTAAATACTTGGGCAATAATCATGTGTAAATCTAATGTTTCATTTGATAATCACTTACCATCTAATTCTTTTTTGTCTTTTTGGTCTTTGCATCCTGTATTTTTTCCAAAAATGACAAGAAAAACCCCTATCATGAATGCTCTGAATATATTCACTGATGGGTCAAATAATGGTACAGCAGCAGTAGTTACCCCTGATCAAACTTTTACATTTTTAATACCCAAACAATCAGCTCAAAAGGTAGAGCTTAATGCAGTATTACAAGCTTTTATGATGTTTAAAGATTCTGTATTTAATTTATTTTCTGATAGTCAGTATGTAGTTAATGCTATAGGATCCCTTGAAGATGCTCGTAGGATTTCCCCTTCTTCTACTGTTTTCTATTTGTTTTCCACTATACAAAGTCTAATCTGGGACAGAAAAGATCCATTCTTTATAGGACATATCAGGGCACATACAGGATTGCCTGGAGCCCTTAGTTTGGGCAATGAATTAGCAGATAAATCTACACATGACATATATATTTTCTCCACAATAGAAGAAGCTATAAATTTTCATAAAAGGTTCCAAGTCAATGCTAATACTTTACAAAAGTGTTTTAAAATAACTAAAGAACAAGCCAGACATATAATAAAACAATGTCAAAATTGTGTGACCTTTTTACCACAAGGTAATCTTGGAGTCAATCATAGAGGACTGATACCTAACCATATTTGGCAGATGGATGTCACACACTTGCCAAAATTTGGAAAATTAAAATATTTGCATGTTACAGTTGATACTTCTCCCGGATTTTTGATGGGCTCCCTTCATGCCGGAGAAAAAACTAAAGATGTTATAGCTCATTGCTTTCAAAATTTTGCCACTGTGGCCAAATTTGGGGCCCAACAGAGGTGAGGCAAAGAACCTCACCCCCCAACACTGGTCCATAGGCCCATCCACAAGTATGGCTATATTCTGGACCAGTAGTCAGTGACGGGTATGATCCAATTGCAGTGGTATCAACCTAAGACAGGAGGCTGATGCCTAGAGGTCAGTTCATCCGATGACGGGTAAGGACAATATGTTGAATTGGACAAACCTAACAGGCACGGTCCCTTGCCACATTGCTTTTGGCTTAATTAAACAGAAGGGGTGAGATGCTAAGAGCCACAGCCAAGTAATATGATGCATGGGATTTTTGGTTGAAAGGTGATGCCAGCTATCCATTGAGATGATATGATTATGTTAAGATCTGCATTCATATGGATATTGGACTCCTGCTGTCCACCTCGGCCTGCTATGGGACTCCTGGAGAGTTCCCATTGGTTGGGGAAGTGCGGTAGGAGGGAATTCCAGAGGAGGGACTTCCTGTTTCGGTCCAGGAGAACGCCGGGTGGGTTGGTCGCCAATCTGCCCGGGAGTGTACAGGGCATTGGCGGCAGTTTAAAAAATAAAGTTTGTTCCTGCTTGAGTGGCTCGTGATTTTGTGCCCAGCCAGACTGCGGCAAGGTTCGAGGTGTCTCCGCTCTAGAGGGACGAGTCCCCTCTGCCCTGGGCACGGTGGTATATGCCCTCCCCCAATACCCTAGAGGGGTTAGCCCCCTCTACCGTAGGCACGATGGTATACATGCTACCCAAAACCAGGTTCAACGCGTCTCCCCCCTAGAGGTGCCAGCCCCCTCTACACTGGGCATAATGGTATAAGAGTTCCCCCGTCACCCAGGTTTGAGGTGTCTCCCCTGCAAGCGTGGTGATACCACTCTGCCCTGGGTGCAATGGTTTGAGCTCCCCCAGGTTCGAGGGGTCTCCCTCCTAGAGGGGGCAGCCCCCTCAATTCTGGGTGCTATGGTATTCAGGCTCCCCCCAACACCCAAGTACCAGGAATCTCCCCCCTAGAGTGATAAGCCCCCCCTACACTGGATGCAATGGTATCCACGCTCTTCTGGGACCCAAGTTTGAGGGGTGTCCCCCCCTAGAAAGGGGAGACCCTTCTAACCTGGGTGCAATGGTATATGCACTCCGCCCAATACACAATATTGAGGACTCTCCCCCATAGACAGGGGAGCCCCCTATACACTGGGGGCGATGGTATACAAGCTCCTCTCAACACCCAGGTTCGAGGCATCTCCCGCCTACAGAGGCGAGCCCCCTCTACCCAGGGTATGATGGTGTACGTGCTCCTCCTGACACCCATGTTTGAGGTATCTCTGTCCTATAGGGGCAAGCACCCTCTACACTGGGCGCCATGGTATACATGCCGTCTACATGGGGCGTAATTGTATACATGCTCCCCTAACACCCAGGGTCGAGGCATCTCCCCACTAGAGGGGCGAGCCCCCTCTACCCTGGGGGTAATTTTATACATGCTTTCACCGATACCCAGGTTCAAGGCGTCTCCTCCCCCTAGAGGGGCTAGCCCCTTCTACTTTGAGTGAGATGGTATACGTTCTCCACCCAACAACTAGATTTGAGGCGTCTCCCCGCTAGAGAAACAAGCTCACTCTGCCCTGGGTGCGACAGTAAAGAGTTCCCCCCTACACCCAGGTTCGAGGCATCTCCCCCTAGAGGGGTGAGCCAAACTCTTCTGGGTGCAATGGTATACGAGCTCCCCCAACACCCAGGTTTGAGGCATCTTCTCCCTAGAGGGGCGAGCCTTCTCTACCCTGGGCACGATGTATACAAGCTCCCCCAGACACCCAGGTTCAAGGCATCTCCCACCTAGAGGGGTGAGCCCTCTCTACCCTATGCATAATGGTATACACGCTCCCACCAATACCCAGGTTCAAGGTGTCTGTCTCCTAGAGGGGCAAGACCCTCTACCCTGGACGTGATGGTATTTGCATTCCCCCCGCCACCCAGGTTTGATACATCTCCCCACTAGAAGGGCCGGCACCATGTAAACTGGGCGCGATGGTATATGCGCTCCCCCCGATACCCAGGTTTGAGGCATATCTGGCCTATAGGGGTGAGCCCCCTCTACCCTGAGCATGATGGTTTTCACGATCCCCCAAAACCCAGGATGGAGGCATCTGTCCCCTAGAGAGGCGAGAGCCCACTACACTGGATGTGATGGTATCCACACTCCCCCTGGCACCCAGGTTCGAGGCATTTCCCTCCTAATAAGGCAAGCCCCCTCTACCCTGTGTGCAATGGTAAACACACTTCCCATGTCACCCAGGTTTGAGGCATCTCCCCCCTAGAGGGGCAAGCCCCTTCTACACCGGAGCTATGGTATACCTGCTCCCCCAGACATCCAGGTATGAGGCATCTAACCCCTAGAGGGGCGAGCACCCTCTACCCCAGGCTCGATGGTGTTTGTGCTCCCCCCGACATCCAGGTTCGAAGCGTCTCCCCCTTAGAGGGGCGAGACCCCTCTAAACCGGGCATGATGTTATATGCGCTCTCCCCGACAACCAGGTTCCAGGCGTCTCCCCCCTAGAGTTGCAAGCCCCCTCTACCCTGGTCTCGATGGTATACTTCCTCCCCCTGACACACAAGTTCTAGGTGTCTCCCCACTAGAGGGGCGAGCACCCTCTCCCATGGGCACCATGGTATAGGGGCTCCCCCAAAACATAGGCTCAAGGTGTCTCCTCCCTAGAAGGGTGAGCCCTCTTTACCCTGGGAACGATGGTATATGCCCTCCCTCAGACATCAAAATTTGAGGCATCTCCTTCCTAGAGGGTGAGCCCCCTCTACCTTGGGCACGATGGTATACATGCTCCACCCTAACCCAAGTTCGGGCCATGTCCACCCTACATTGTTGACCCCCCCTCTACAGTGGGGCCAATGGTATAAGTGCTCCCCCTGGCACCCAGGTTTGATGCGTCTCCCCTCTGAGGGGCGATCCCCCACTACCCTTGGTGCAAAGGTATCAACGCTCCCCCAGGCACCTGGATTCGAGGGGTCTGTAGAGTGGGGAAGCCCCCTCTACCCTGGGTGTGATGGTTTACAAGCTCCATCCAGCACTCCAGTTTGTGGTGTCTCCCTGCTAGAGGGGCGAGCCCCCTCTACCCTGGGCACAATGGTATAGGTGCTCCTCCCCATACCCAGGTCCGAGGTGTCTCCTCCCTAGAGGGGCGAGCCCACCCAACCCTGGGTGCGATGGTTTCCTGCTTTCCCTGGTACCCAAGTTTGAAGGGTCTCCCCCCTAGAGGAGCGAGCCCCCTCTACCCTGGGTGCGATGGTATATGCACTTTCCCCGACTCCCAGGTTTGAGGCATTTCCCTCTAGAGTTTCAAGTCCCCTCTGCCCTGGGCACGATGGTATACTCACTCTTCCCAACACACAGGTTTGAGGCATCTCACCAGTAGAGGGGTGAGACCCCTGTACCTTAGGTGTGATTGTGTATGCGATCCCCCCAACACCAGGTTCGAGGAGTCTCCCCACTAGAGGGGGGAGTCTCCTCTACTTTGGGAGCGATGGTATACGTGCTCCTCCCGACACCCTGGTCCAAGAGGTCTCCCCCCTAGAGGGGAGAGCACCCTCTACCCTGGGTGCGATGGTGTATACATGTTCCCCATGATACCAAGGTTAAAGGTGTCTCCCCCCTAGAGGGGCAAGCCCCCTCTGCTGTGGGTGTGATGGTGTACAACTACCCTGACACCCAGGTTCAAGGCGTCTTTCCCCGAGAAGGCCGAGCCCCCTCTGGTCAGCTGCTATTGTATATGAGCTCCCCCTGACACACAGGTTTGAGGCATCTCCCCATTAGAGGGGCAAGCCCCCCTACACTGGGTGTAATAGTAGCCACGCTACCTCCAGCACCCAGGTTTGAGGTGTCTCCCCCATAGAGGGGTGAGCCCACCCTACCCAGGGTGCCATGGTATCCGCTTTCCTACCGGCACTGAGATTTGATGCGTCTCCCACCTAGAGTGGCTTCCGCACTCCCCCTGGCTCCCAGGTTCGGGGGTTAGAACAGCGGGAGCCCCGTCTACCCTGGGTGCGATGGTATAGGAGCTCCCCCGACACCCAGGTTCTAGGTGTCTCCCCACTAGAGGGGAGAGCCTTTTCTACACTGGGCGTGAGGGTATACGAGCTCCACCCAACACACAGATTCAAGGTGTCTCCCCGCTAGAGGGGCAAGCCCCCTATACCCTGGGCACAAAGTTATACATGCTTTTGCTAACACCCAGGTTTGAGAAGTCTCCCACCTAGAGGGGCAATCCCCCTCTACCCTGGGCGTAATGGCATATTCGCTCCACCCGACACCCAGGTTCAAGGCGTCACCCTAGAGAGGTGAGCCTACTATGCCCTGGGTGCAATGGAATATGAGCTCCCCAGGACACGCAGGTTCGAGGTGTCTCACCCCTAGAGGGGCAAAACTCCACTACCCTGGGAGCGAAGTTAAACGTGATCCCACATACATGCTGTTTTTAGGAGTCTTCTCCCTAGAGGTGCGAGCCCCCTGTACCCTGGAAGCAATGGTATATGCACTCCAACTGATACCCAGTTTCAAGGCATCTCCCCTCTAAGGGGGAGCCTACTCTTCCCTGGGTGCAATGGTATCAGAGCTCCCCCTGATACCCAGGGTTGAGGTGTCTCCCCCATAAGGGGGTGAGCCCCCTCTGCCCTGGGTGCAATGGTATACGAGCTTTTTTCAATACCCAGGTACAAGGCATCTCCCCCCTAGAAGGGCGAGCCTCCTCTACCCTGGGTGCGATGGTATAAGCACTCCCTGACACGCAGGTTCGAGGAGTCTCCCCTCTAGTGGGGCGAGCCCCTTCTATCATGGGCGCAATGGTATAAGTGCTCCACCCGACACCCAGGTTCAAGGCATTCCCACTAGAGGGGAAATCACACTCTGCCCTGAGTGCTATGGTTTACAAGCTCCCCATGACTCCCAGGTTTGAGGCATATCCCCTCTAGAGGGGCAAACCCCCTCTACTCTGGGCACGATGTTATATGCGCTCCCGCCTACACCCAGGTTCAAGGAATTTTCCCTATAGAGGTTCGAGCTATCTCTACCCTGAGTGCGATCATATATGTGCTCCACCTGACACCAGGTTTGAGGCATCTCCCATCTAATGGGGGAGCCCCCTCTGCCCTAGACGAGATGGTATACAAGCTTCCCCTTACACCCAGGTCAAGTCATCTCCCCCCTAAAAGGGAAAGACACCTCTACCCTGGGTGTGATGGTATACGGGCTTCCCCGGGCACCCAGTTTAGACGGCTCTTCCCCCAAGAAGGAGGAGCACCTCCTACCTTGGGTGCAATGTTCTAAAAGCTCTGCCCAAGACACAGGTTCAAGGTATCTCCCCCCTAGAGGGGTGACACTCCTCTACCCTGGGCATGATGGTAAACACACCCCCGCCAATACCCAGGTTCGAGGAGTCTCCCCCCTATTGGGGCAAGCCCCCAGTATTCTTGGCATGATTATATATGCACTTCCCCTGACACCCAGGTTCGAAGTGTTTCCCCCCCTAGTGGAGCAAGCCCCCTCTACTTTGGGTGCGATGGTATATGCTCTCCCCCTGACACCCAGTTTCGAGGCATCTCCCCACTAGGGGGAAAGCCCCCTCTACCCTTGGCACAACGGTATACGCGCTCCCCTCAACACCCAGCTTTGTAGCATCTCCCCAATAGAGGGGCAAGCCCCCTCTAAGCTGGGCACGATGGTTTATGCATTACCCCCAACACCCAGGTTCGAGGCGTCTCCCCCCTACTGGGGTGAGCCCCCTCTACTCTGGGCACATTGGTATATGCACTCCACCTGACAACCAGGATTGAGGCGTCTGCCCCCTAGAGGGGCCAGTTCCCTCTGCCCTGGGTGTGGTGGTATACAAGCTTTCCCCAATACCCAGGTTTGAATCATCTCCCCCCTAGAGGGGTTATCCCCCTTTGCCCTGGGTGCAATGGTATAAGAGCTCCCCCTGACACTCAGGTTCAAGGTGTCTCCCCCCTAGGGGGCCAAGCCCCTCTAACCTGGGCGTGATATTAGATGCACCCTCCCCTACACCCAGATAGAGGAGTCTCCCCCATACAGGGGTGAACCCCCTCTACCTTGGGTACCGGACGCAATCTGGCTGGGCACAAATCACGAGCCTATCAAGCAGGAACAAATTTTATTTCCGAATTCCCCCGAAGGCCACCCACACGGCCCTCTCAGGAACCCCACACACCAACCAGAACTCCCTCCACTGGAACTTCACCAACCAATGCAAACTCCCCAGGAATCTCCACGAGAACTCCAAAGTAGCGGGTTCCCGAGGCAGCAGGAGCTGCCCTATTGCTGGAGCCACCCTATTGCCGGACATCAGGGGTCTATATACAACTGAATACACAGCCTGTTTCAATAGCATCATCCAGTCACAGCAATTATACACAGCTTAACTTAATTATCATCATCTTAATGGTTCTCCTCTCAACCATTACTTCTGGCAAAATGCCAAGAGCCACTCCGACTCAGCTGTGGCTCTCAACATCTCCCCCCTTCTGTTTAATTAAACAACAAGCATGTGGCTTAGGGACCGTGCCTGTCTTAGGTTGTCCAATACTACATATGGTCCTTACCCATCATCAGATGAGCTGACTTCAAGGGGTCAGCCTCCTGTCTTAGGTTGGTACCATTGCAATTGGATCTTACCCATCATTGACTACCAGTCCAGCATACAGCCATACTAGTGGATAGGCCTTTGCACCAGTGTGTGTGGGGGGGTGAGGTTCTGTGTCTCACCTCTGTTGGCCCCCAAATTTGGCCTTTGCACCAGTGTGTGGGGTGTGTGTGAGGTACTTTGCCTCACCTCTGTTGGCCCCCAAATTTTAGCTGAACAACCATCACAAGCAGAGGGGAGGAGGATATACAAAAATGCCATGACACCAAGCCAATTTATGGATCCTTTTGGAAAAATTGTACCATCAATGACACAATCAGCAAAGATACCCCAGCATTACCACAATTCCATGCACCAAAAGATAGTTCACAATGCATACAAGTGATACATAATCCAGGCAAGTTCTGCAAGCATTTCAAAGCAGAGGAATCTATTAATATGTCCATTTCTTCCCAAAGTAAATTGACTCCTTGACTGAGCATCACTTGTTGAGTTACATTATTCATTGATGCATCAGTTTATACAGTTTGTTGTGAAAGTTATCAAAGAAGCTGTAGTTTGGTTTTATCTTTGTCTTCACTGGCACTAGGATGAAGATAGGAATTCTGGCAATGATGGCTAAAAAATTATGTAACATACCAGCAGGCTCTAAGAAAACAATTTTCTGAACAATTTACATTATTCTGAACAGAATTATTAAATATAATGAAAAGGAAAGGTGAAAGAAAACAAACAGATCTGTTAAACTCCTTTTTTGTTTACATTTTAAAACAATCCTTAACAGCTGTTTACTCAATTTAAATTAGACCATTTAAATCTTGTGAATAATAAAAAAAAATTAGGATCCATTTTTCCATGAGCGATCCTCATATATGATATATAGACATATGCACATACAGACATACAACACAAAACACAAGTGTGCACACATAACATACAACACATAAGACAATAGTAAAGGCGTTGTAGCTTTTCACAGGTGAAATCTCCATTGCAATGTTTAAAAACTCCACAGTCAAAAAATAGAACTGATCAGAAAAACATTAACCTAGGTCTGTATGAGCTCAAAATATCAAATAGAACTTCATGAGATGGGAAAGGGCAATAATAAAATAGATATTGAAGAAAGGCATTCTGGTTACCACCTGGGTTTGACTCTTCTTTGGATATCCCATCCTTTTTCCTGTAACTTGCATAATGAGTCTGAAGGCATTCCCACAAGCAAGCTCCAGGGCTTTTTACATTTCAAATAGGTTTTAATGGTGTTCATTATTCATTAGCCTCCATGTGTGGGAGAACCACTGTTGCAGATGTAAAGATATCAGCTGTTATGGATTTGAGCCAGTCATCTTCTTTTTGGTCTGTAGAAATCACTTTAGTTAATCTCTCTGGAATCCAAATTGGCTGCTGTTCTTCCTGTGGAAACACACAAACAGACCCCCAACTCCAGACAATCACTGGGTCAGGACCTTACAATTGTCCTATTAGAATATTCTTCCAAAGTACCTTAGGCTTATGTACATTCTCCTGGATCCCCAAGAGGAAGTTCCTCCTCCATAATCCCCTCCTACCGCACTTCCCCAATCAATGGGAACTCTCCAGGAGTTCCGTAGCAGGCTGAGGTGGACAGCAGGAGTCCAATATTCATATGAATGCAGATCTTAACATAATCATATCATCTCAATGGCTAGCTGGCATCACCTTTCAACCAAAAATGTCATGTATCATATTACTTGGCTGTGGTTCTTAGCATCTCCCCCCTTCTGTTTAATTAAGCAACAAGCAATGTGACTAGGGACCGTACCTGTTAGGTTTGTCCAATTCAACATATTGTCCTTACCCGTCATCGGATGAACTGACCTCTAGGTGTCAGCCTCCTGTCTTAGGTTGATACCACTGCAATTGGATCATACCTGTCACTGACTATCGGTCCAGCATATAGCCATACTTGTGGATAGGCCTATGCCCCAGTGGGGGGTGAGGTTCTTTGCCTCACCTCTGTTGGCCCCCAAATTTGGCCTTGTTGCCAGTGGGGGGGTGAGGTTCTTTGCCTCACCTCTGTTGGCCCCCAAAATTAGACCATCACTAGTAGAAGGGAGGAGGATACAGAAATCCCATGACACCAAGTCAATTGACGGCTCCTTAGGAAAAATTGCATCACTGGTGACACATCAGCAAAGATATGCCAGCACGACCATAATACACTGCATCAACAAATAGATCACAATGCATACAAGTGATACATATTCCAGGCAAGTTTTGTAAGCAGTTCAAAGCGGAGGAATCTATCAATATGTCCATATCCTCCCAAAATAAATTGACTCCTTGAATGAGCGTTACTTGTTGAGTTATTATTCATTGATGCATCACTTTATACAGTTTGTTGTGATAACTATCGAAGAAACTGTAGTTTGGTTTTATCCTTTTATTCACCAGGACTGGGAAGAAGATAGGAATTCTGACAATGATGCTAAAAAAAAAAATTATGTAACATTTCAACAGGTACTAAGAAAACAATTTTTTGAACAATTTACATTATCCTGAACAGAATTATTAAATATAATGAAAAGGAAAGGGGAAAGTAAACAAACAGATCTGTTAACCTATTTATTTGTACACATATTAAAACAATCCTCAACAGCTGTTTACCCAATTTAAATTAAACCATAAAAATCACGTTAATAAAAAAAATCAGATCCATTTATTCATGAGCACTCCTCATATATGATATATGGACATACGCACATACAGACATACAAAACAAAACAGAAGTGTGCACACATAACATACAACACATAAGACAATAGTAAAGGCCTTGTAGCTTTACCTAGGTGAAATCTCCATTGCAGTGTTTAAAAACTCCACAGTCAAAAAATAAAACTGATCAGAAAAACATTAACCTAGGTCTGTATGAGCTCAAAAATAAAATAGAACTTTATGATGTGGGAAAAAGCAATAATAAAATAGATATTGAAAAAAGCATCCTAGTTAATCACTGTCACAGATGTAAGAATAGCCAAGCTGGAGTTCTGGATATCAGCTGTTGTGGATTTGAGTCAAAGCATCTTCTTTTTGGTCTGTAGAAATTGTTTTGGTTAATCTCTCTGGAATCCAAATCGGCTGCTGTTCTCACTGTGGAAACACACAAACAGAGCCCCGACTCCAGACAATCACTGGGTCAGGACCTTTCCATTGTCCTGTTAGAATATCCTTCCAACGTACCTTAGGCTTGTGTACATTTTTGGACACACATGCCTTTCTGCAGCACAAAGCCCTGATGAATCCAAATTTAAAAAGTTTAGAGTAAAAAGAGATATTTTAAGTTTACCTTTAGGGGATATATACCCCTTCCCAATTCCCTCTTTTTGCTTTAATAAGTACATTTTAATAGTTTGATGAGCTCTTTCAACTATGCCTTCTCCCTATGGATTGTATGGGATTCCTGTTATATGAGAAATGCCAAATGATGAGCAAAATTGTTTAAAAGAGGTAGAAGTATAGCCAGGACCATTATCTGTTTTTAACTGTTTTGGAACACCCACAGTGGCAAAATTTTGTAAGCAATGAGCTATAATATCTTTAGTGTTTTCTTTGGCATGAAGGGAGCCCATCGAAAATCCAGAAGTATCAACTGTAACATGCAAATATTTTAATTTTCCAAATTCTGGCATGTGTGTGACGTCCATCTGCCAAATATGGTTAGGTATCAGTCCTCTAGGATTGACTCCAAGATTAACTTGTGGTAAAAAGGTCACACAATTTTGACATTGTTTAATTATTTGTCTAGCTTGTTCCTTAATTATTTTAAAATGCTTTTGTAAAGTATTCGCATTGACATGGAACCTTTTATGAAAATTTGTAGCTTCTTCTAGTGTAGAAAAAATATGTATATCATGTGTAGTTTTATCTGCTAAATCATTGCCCAAACTAAGGGCTTCAGGCAATCCTGTATGTGCCCTGATGTGTCCTATAAAGAAAAATCTTTTCTGTCCCAGATTAGACATTGTATAGTGGTAAAAAAGAGAAAACAGTGGAGGAAGGGTAAATTCTACCAGCATCTTCAAGGGATACTATAGCATTAACTATATACTGACTATCAAAAAAAATGAAATACAGAAACTTTAAACATCACAAAAGCTTGTAATACTGCATTAAGCTCTACCTTTTGAGCTGATTGTTTGGGTACTAGAAATATAAAAGTTTGATCAGGGGTAACTACTGCTGTTGTACCATTATTTGACCCATCAGTGAATATATTTGGGGCATTCATGATAGTTGTTTTTCTTGTCATTTTTGGAAAAACTACAGGATGCGAAGACCAAAAAGACAGCAAAGGATTAGATGGTAAGTGATTATCAAATGAAACAATAGATTTGCATGTGATTATTGAACAAGTATTTAACTCATTAGCTAACTCATCAATTTGATCCATATTATATGAAGTAATAATTTTATTAGGAGAAATTCCAAACACTTTCTTTGCTGCTTTTATTCCTTTGAGTATTAATTGTCCTACAGTCTCAGGATATCTAGTAAGAATAGTGTTAGGAGAATAAGACAAATGTTCCACAATAATGGACCTTCTTGCCAAAATACTCCTGTAGGAATATTTTTGTTGGTATTACAATAAATAATAAAGTCAAACCTATATCAATTCTATCCAAATGCATATTTTCCATATATGTTTCAATGATTTTTAATGCCTTCCTTGCTTCAGGCATTAACATTCGGGGTGAATTTGGATCTGATGGACCTTTTATGACATCAAATAAAGGTCCAAACTCTCCTGTTGGTATGCCTAGATAAGGCCTTATCCAATTTATGTCTCCTAGTAACTTTTGAAAGTCGTTAAGTGATTTGAGTTGATCTACTCGCACTTAAATTTTTGGTGGACGGACCATGGTTGAGGATAATAGAATTCCTAAATAATTAACTGGAAAATTTAATTGTACTTTATCATTGCTATCTCTAGATTATAATTTTTTAATAGTTTGTAAGTGTGGCATAACATTCTAGCAATGTGTTTTTATCTTTGTGTGCTAATATTTCATCATCCATATAGTGAAATATTTGTAGTTCAGGATTTTGATTTCTAAGTGGCTGGATTGCTTTGTTAACATAAATTTGACACATGGTTGGGCTGATAGCCATCCCTTGAGGGAGTACTTTCCATTCATATCTCTGATCGGGACCTTAATGATTCAGTGCAGGGATAGTAAATGCAAAATGTGGACTATCCTCAGGATGAATTGGAATTGAAAAAAAAAACAATCTTTAATATCTATAGCTAAAACATACCAGGTTTTTGGCAAAGCAGACAATTGGGGAATCCCTGATTGAGCAGGTCCCATAATAACCATCTCATTATTAATGGCTCTTAAATCTTGCAATAATCTTCATTTACCAGATTTATTTTAACGACAAAAATGGAAGTATTGTGGGGAGATACGGAAGGTTGTATATGTCCTTCTGCTAATTGTTGTTTGAAGAGGTCATGGGCTGCTTGCATCTTTTCTTTAGTCAGGGGCCACTGAGGAACCTATACTTGTCTTTCTGATTTCCAAGTAATTTTTATTGTCTCAGTGACCCCTCCTGAAAACCCAATCCATGTCTGTCTGTTCCTTAATCTATTTGTATTGGTGCTACTATACCTTGTTATTGTTCTCCTAATCTTTTTCTACACCTAAAACTTTGTCTAGCCATAATAGTGGGCACATTTGGATTGATGTTATTTGTTAATGTCAAACCTAATAGATCTAGGACATCTCATCCCCATAAATTTATAGGAAGATGATCCAATATATTGGGCTGTATAGTTCCTTCACATCCTTCAGGATCCTTCCAATCTAATAGCATTGCACTTCTATGGGGATTAGTTGGCACTCCTAGGCCTTGATGCGTT
Source organism: Callospermophilus lateralis (assembly GCF_048772815.1). Taxonomy (NCBI): domain Eukaryota; kingdom Metazoa; phylum Chordata; class Mammalia; order Rodentia; family Sciuridae; genus Callospermophilus; species Callospermophilus lateralis. The sequence continues at coordinate 23,154,851 of NC_135322.1, read as the reverse complement.
TGAGTGGCTTGTTGTAATGGCCAATGTTTTGGCCATTCTTGATGAGAGATAATACTAAGGTCTACACCTATGTCCAGTAGCCCATTAAATTCATGTCCTTGAATATTTAGTTTTAGCATGGGGCAAGAATATAAATTTAAAGACAGCATAGCTCAATCTACACCTGTGTAACCTAATTCCCTGAAACCTCTTTCTATAGTATGGCTGGAAAATTTATCATGTAGGCTGGGTATTATTAATAACTGCTATTCTATCTCCTGGTGAAATTACTGATATACCCCTTGGAGACCTGGCTATAATTTTTATTTCACCTTCATAATCGGGATCAATTACCCCAGGACTTATCATAAGTCCTTTTAGAGTAGAAGAACTGCATCCTAATAATAAGCCTGCTGTTCCTTGGGGAAGAGGTCCTTTTACCCCGTGGGAGTGATTTGAACTCCCATCTCTGGAGTTAGTACTGCTCTGGCAGAGGCGCAGATGTCCAACCCTGTGCTCCCTCTGGTTTGTCTGATGAGAGAGCTGCTGGATAATGTGTCCTGTGCACTACCTTGAAGGTGTTGCTGGGTTCCTCCAGTGCCCCATATATTTGTGGTCATGGGCCCCGGAGCATTGGCCCTCCAGTCCGTTTGTTGGCAATGGAGCCTGATGCCTTTCTCCACAATTTCATGGGTAGTCACCTCGTCCTCGTCTGTTTTTTGATAACGAATACCCTCTATAGTGGTTTGAGAACAGCATTCATTAGCCCAATGTCTCCCTCTACGGCATCGTGGGCAAATACTCGGTATTCTACCTTTTTGATACCTAATTTTGTTAAACCCTCCTCCTATGGGGCAACTCCTTTTAAAATGTCCTGTTTTTTCACAATTGTAGCATGTTTTGGGCCTGGCATCTAAAACCTGTTGTACTGCAGCTGCCAAGACTTGCCCTTGTTCATTAATGTTTCTACATAATTTAATATATGTGTTTAAATCTTCATGTTTCCATGGTCTAATGACCTCTCTGCACCCTTTGTTTGCTTGCTCTTAGGCTAGCTGTTTAATTTATGGCATTGCTTGCTCTGTATCCCCCAAAACTCTGGTAGCTGTTTGAATAAGCCTATCTACAAATTCAGTGTAAGGTTCATTAGCTCCTTGTATTACCTTAGATAATTGACCTTGTAAATCTCCATGTCCTTGTAAAGTCGTCCATGCCCTAACCGCATCTGCAGCAATTTGTGAGTATATGGCAAGATCATATGCAATTTGTTGCAGCTGACCCTCATAAGGTCCTTTTCCTAACAACATATCTAGATTTCTCTAAGGATAACTGGCAGTTGCATTTTGCCTAGCTGTCTCTGTGCAAAATTTCTTATTGAAAACCATCCATAACAAATACTGCCCTCCATTTAGCATAGCTTTACACATGCTAGTCCAGTCTGCTGGCGTCATGTCCAAGTTGGTAATGGATTCGACCATGCTTTCAGTGAAGGGTGCTTGGGGACCATAGGTTGTTACAGCCTTCTTTAATTGCTTCACTGTTTTGAAATCTAAAGCCTGGTGAATTCGCTGCCCTCCTGCCTGCTCAAGTACAGAGCATGCTAATTTTTGAGGTCCTGTCTCAGGATCCCATGTATCAACTAGGGGGTTGGGGGCTACCCAGCATATGTTGTCTCCTTAGATAGAGCTGTTGGTTGGACACTTACCTCTGGTGATAGAAAGGTGTTATAACAGCCTCCTGTTGTACCTTTTTTCCTCCTGATGGCCCTTCGTCCTTTAAATTTTCTTCCTCTGTCTGACTAGCTAGACAGACCTTCTCTTTTGCTTGATCTAACCTGTTTTCTACCATAGTCTGAACCTCTAACAATTTACTTAACACTCTTTTTTAAGTTTGTTTTTTTACTAATTTCTGATCCCATAATTCTACTAGAAAGATAACATAAAACAAAACCGAAACAGAATGAAACCAAAACGGAACAAAAAATCATTGTATCAGTTTTTCTATTTTATTGACATGTGCATTTGTGGTATATCTCTATCTCAATCTCAGGGGCGAACAACTTCAAACCTTGAGCCAACCATTTTCCTCAGTTTGTCTGAGAAAGTTCTAAGGGCAGGCAGCTTGAAACAAAAACAAAACAAATCAAAACAGGAACACATTGTTTTTTGAAATGGTCACCCATTCTCTCACCTTCCCTCAGGGGCAAGCAATTTCACTTATCCCCAAGTTTCAGGCATTCCCCGCATGGGCCACCAAATGCCACTGTCTGGCTGGGCACAAATCAGAGCCACTCAAGTAGGAACAAACTTTATTTCTGAACTCCCCCAAACGCCATCCATGAGGCCCTCTTAGGAACCCCACACACCAATCGGAATTCCCTCCACCGGAACTTCACCAACCAACGTGAACTCCCCAAGTATCCCCGCAAGAACTCCAAAGTAGAGGGTGCCTGAGAGAACTCCAAAGTAGAGGGCACCTGAGGCAGCAGGAGCCGCCCTATTGCTGGGAGCCACCCTATTGCTGGCAGCAGGGGTCTATACACAATTGAATACACAGCCTGTTTCAATCCAGCATCATCCAGTCACAGCAATTATACACAGCTTAACTTAATTAATTATCATCATCTTAATGGCTTCCTCTCAACCATTACTTCTGTCAAAATGCCAGGGGCCATTCTGACTTGGCTGTGGCTCTCAACCGGCGTGATATTATAAGGGATTCCCCCACAACCAGGTTTGAGGCATTTCCCCACTAGAGGGGCGAGCTCTCTACCCTGAGTACAATGGTATACACGCTCCGCCTGCCACATAGGTTCAAGGTATCTTCCCCCTAGAGGGGAAAGCCCCCTATATCCTGGGCATGATGGTATATGCACTCTGCCCAACACCCAGGTTTGAGGTGTCTCCCCCCAGAGGGGTGAGGCCCCTCTACCCTGGGTGGGATGGTATATGTGCTTTCAACAAAAAACAGGTTTGAAGTGTATTCCTTCTAGAGGGGCGAGCATCCTCTACACTGGGCACGATGGTATACACACTCCACCCAACACCCAGGTTTGAGGCATTCCCCCCTGGAGGGGTAAGCCCCCTCTACCTTGGGCACCACGTTATACATGCTACTGCCCACACCCAGATTGGCAGAGTCTTCCCCCTAGATGTTCAAGCCCTCTCAAGCCTGGCACAATCATATACGCGTTCCACCCGATATTCAGGTTAGAGGAGTCTCCCTCCTAAGGGGCGACCCGACTCTTCCCTGGTGCAATGGTATATGAGTTCACCTGATACCTAGGGTCAATACATATCCCCCTAGTGGGGTGAGCACCCTCTGCCTTGTGTTCTATGGTATACAAGCTCCTCCCAACACGCAGTTTCCCGGCATCGCCCCACTGGACGGGCGAGCCCCCTCTTGCCTTGATGCAATGGTATAAGAGCTCCCCCCGACACCCAGGTTTGAGGTGTCTCCCCTTTAGGGGGCCAAGCCACCTCTACCCTGGGCACGATCGCGTATGCGCTCCATCCGACACCCATGTTTGAGGAGTCTACCCCCTAGAGTTTCGAGCCCCCTCTACCCTGGGCGCAATCGTATACGCACTCCACCCAACACCCAGGTTCGAGGCGTCTCCCCCCTAAAGCGTGAGCCCACTCTTCCCTGGGAGCAATGGTCTATGAGATCTCCTGCATACCCAGGGTGGAGGCATCTCTCCCTTAGTGGGGCGATCCCCCTCTGACCTGGGTGCGATGGTATATGAGCTCCACCTGACATCCAGGTTTCAGGCGTTTCCCCCTAGACGGGCACACCCCCTCAACCCTGGGTGCGATGGTATATGTGTTCCCCCGACTCTGAGGTTCGAGGATTCTCCCCCCTAGAGGGGAAGCCCCTTCTACTCTGGGTGGGACGTTATACGCCCTCGCCCTGACACCCAGGTTTGAGGCATCTTCCTCATAGAAGGATGAGCCGCCTGTAACCTGGGTGTGGTAGTAGCACTTCCCCCAAACATCCAGATTCGAGGTATATCCCCCGTAGAGGGGCGAACCCCCTGTAGCCTGGGCACGATGGTATACAGGATCCCCCTGACACCCAGGTTCAAGGCATCTTCCATCTACAGGGCCAAGCCCCTCTACCCTGGGCGTGATGCCGGGGTCCTGCCCTAGCGGGGTCCAGGGAGTCCTGAAGGATGAGTGGCGTCGGCGAAAAGATGAGACAGGAGTCGTTCCATTCGAGCAATCTCCAGAGAGAGAGCTAATGCAGCTTTCTCTGGGTCATCTTTTATTACAATTTTTCTCATCATTATAGATTCAGAATACGTCATTGATTATATAATTTAAAACTTTCCCAAGACATGACATTTCCTTAACCATGATTGGGGGTACAAAAAAATGTAACATTAATTTACATTTTTCCAGGATATGTCCTTCAGTTATATAATTATTAAAAATACAGAATCATTAATAAAATACATCACTAATTTACATTTTTCAGATTTTCCCAAGATTTACTATTTTCCCCAAGATATGTTATTTTCTTATTAACTAATGCCAAACTACGTAACCAGACTCTAAGTCTCCTAACCAATCATTAACCTAAAGTACACTTGTACTTTATTTCTAATCTAAAATTCCCATATAAAAAGGTCCCTTTAAATCTTATATGTAAAATATCCTAAAGTTTATGAATCATTCTTAAAACATATCAGAATCCTATACAACTAAAAACTTAAAAATTTCTAAACTTAAGAATCTAAATAAAATAATATTTCTAACATTATTCTAAAACTGTGTCTTATAAAGCTATTTTAATTAATTCCTAAATTTATTCTCATAAAACTGGTTGAGCTGCTTTCTCAAAGAGTTTCTTTGTTTCTCAGTCAAGGTGCACTAGTTCTCATATCTTTATAATCTTTCTCAATAGAAAGTAAGTTCTAAACATCAATCCACTTTCCACCAATATTAACTATGCTCATCATATATCCCTATGTAAAGTAAGGAAGAGTTTATAAAAAGAGAAGAATATATCTTTATATGTTTTAACTTTCCTAAATGTAAAAATGAGACTACATGTTGTGAACTTTGTAAAATAAGCATACTGATTAGGTTTTCTAAGAGGGAGGAAATATGGGCTTGGGTTCTAGTTGATATAATCAATGTGGTGCCTAAAATTCTCATGACCTTTCAAAGGATGATTGTTGTCCATTATCAGGTCTGTCCACAATGTACTGAGTTAGAAGAACAGCCTTCTACTTTGTCCTTGATATGCTGAGGGGTAGTAGAACAGCCTCCAAGGCATGAACTACCTATTATGTTCTAGCCATCTGAAATTTAATTTGTTTGGCATTTAACATACTCATGCCTCCTGTCAGAAACATAAGCATGAAAATGAAAAGTCCCAGTTACATAAAAAAGGGTCTCATGGTTTCGGTTGCCCACCAACCAGAGTGGCTTTGCCAGCATTCATCCTCACTGTGACCCTGTCAAGACAGTGAGTAGGGGATCGCCTTCACCACCCTGACAACCAGGTTCAAACCATCTCCCCTCTAGAGGAGCGAGCCCTATCTACCCTGGGCACTATGGTATACTAGCTCCCCCTGTCACCCAGATTAGAGGCATCTCCTCCCTACAGGGGTGAGATCCCTCTACCCTGGACGCGACACCCATGTTCGAGGAGTCTACCCCCTAGAGGTTCAAGCCCCCTATACCCTGGGTGCAATCATATACACACTCCACCTGACACCCAGGTTAGAGGCATCTCTCCCTTAGTGGGATGCGACCCCAGTATTCTTGGCATGATTGTATATGCACTTCCCCTGACACCCAATTTTGAGACATTTCCCTCCTAGTGGGGTGAACACCCTCTACCCAGGGTGCAATGGTATAAATGCTCTCCCCAACACCCAGGTTCGAGGTGACTCCCCCTAGGGGGGCAAGCCCCCTCTACCCTTGGTGTGATGGTATACGCGCTCCCCCTGACACCCAGGTTTGTGGCATCTTCCCACTAGAGGGATGAGCCCCCTCTAAGCTGGCATGATGGTTTACATGCTGCGCCCAACACCCAGGTTTGTGGCGTCTCCCCCCTAATGGGACAAGCCCCCTCTACCCTGGGCACGTTGGTATATGCACTCCCCCTGACAACCAGTTTTGAGGCATCTGTGCTTGAGAGGTGTGAGTTCCTTCTGCCTTGGGTGTGGTGGTATACGGGCTTTCCCCAATACCCATGTTTGAGTCATCTCTCCCCAAGAGGGGTGATCCCCCTCTGCCCTGAGTGCGATGGTATAAGAGCTCCCCCTAACACCCAGGTTCGAGTAATCTGCCCCCTGGGGGGAACGAGCCCCTGGGTGAGATTGTATACACACTCTACCCAACACCCAGGTTCGAGGCATTTCCCCTTTAAGGTGTGTACCATCTCTTCCCTGGTGCAATGGTATACAAGATCCCCCGATACCCAGGGTCATGGCATCTCCCCCTTAATGAGGCTATCCCACTCTATCTGGGTGTGATGGTATACAAGCTCCACATAACACCCAGGTTCCAGGCATCTCTCTCATAGAGGGATGCGCCCCCCTCTATCCTGGGCACGATGGTCTACACGTTCCCCCTGACTCCTAGGTTCAACGCATCTCCCCCCTAGACAGGCGAGCCCCCTCTACACTGGGCGCGATTGTATACACGTTTCACCTGACACCCAGGTTTAAGGCATCTTCCCCCTAGAAGAGCGAGCCTCCTGTAACCTGGGCACGATAATAGCACTCCACCCAAACACCCAGGTTCGAGGCTATCCCCCCTAGAGGGGTGAGACCCCTGTACCCTGGGCACGATGGTATACGTGATCCCCCTGACACCCAGGTTCGAGGTGTCTTCCATCTACAGGGGCAAGCCCCTCTACTCTGGTCGCGATAGTATACGTGCTCCCCCCCACACACACAACCAGGTTCGAACCGTCCCCCCCCAGAGGGGTGAGCCCCATCTACATTGGACGCTATGGTATACGAGCTCCCCCCGTCACCCAGGTGAGGGGCGAGACCCCTCTACCCTAGGCGTGATGGCAAACACGCTCCCCATGACATCAAGGTTAGTGGCATCTCTTTTCTAGAGGAGTCAGCCCCCTCCACACTGGACACGATGGTATACATGCTCCACCAACACCCAGGTTCAAGGCGTCTCCTCCTTAGAGGAGTGAGCCACCTCTACCCTGGGCACGATAGTATACGTGCTTCCCCAGACACCCAGGTTTGTGGCATCTCCCCACTAGAGGGGCGAGTCCCCTCTAAGCGGGGCGTGATGGTTAATATGCTCCACCTAACACCCTGTTCAATGTGTCTGCCTACTAGAAGGGCGAGCCCCCCCACTACCCTGGGAGTGATGGTATACGAGCTCCCCGCGACACCCAGGTTCAAGGCATATCCCACCTAGAGGGGTGAGACCCCTCTTCCCTGGGCGCAATGGTATATATGCTCCCTCCAACATCAAGGTTCAAGGCTTCTCCCTTCTAGAGGGCCAGCTCCCTCTAACCTGTGCGCAATGGTATACACACTCCACTGACACCCAGGTTCAAGGCATCTCCACACTAGAGTGGTGAGCCCCCTCTACCCTATATGCACTTTCACCGTCATCCAGGTTTGAGGCATTTCCCCCTAGAGGGGTGAGCCTTCTCTACCCTGAGCACGATGGTATACGCACTCCACCCGACACCCAGGTTCAAGGCATTCCAACCCCCCCTTTAGGGTCAAGCCCCCTCTACCTTGGGTGCGACATTATACACACTCCCACCTACATTCAGGTTGGAGGAGTCTTCCCCCTAGAGGTTCAAGCCCCCTATACCCTGGGCACGATCATATACATACTCCACACGACATTTAGGTTAGAGGTTTCCCGCCTAAGGGGCGAGCCTACTCTTCCCTGGTGCGATGGTATATGAGCTCACCTCAAGACCCAGGGTCGAGGTGAATCCCACATAGTAGGTTGAGCACCCTCTGTCCTGGGCGTGATGGTATAGAAGCTCCACCCGACACCCAGGTTCCTGGCATCTCCCCGCTTAGAGGGGCGAGACCCTCTACCATGTGCATGATGATATACGAGTTCCCCCCAACACCCAGGTTCTAGGCGTTCCCCACCTTGAGGGGCAAGTCCCCTCTAATTTGGGCACGATGTTATACACGCTCCCGCCTACATCCAGGTTGGAGGAGTCTTCCTCCTAGAGGTTCGAGCCCCTCTACCCTGGGCACGATCATATATGCGCTCCACCTGTCATTCAGGTTAGAGGTGACTCCTCACTAAGGGGCGAACATACTCTTTCCTGGGTGCAATGGTATATGAGCTCGCCCAGATACACATGGTCTAAGCATGTCCCCCTTAGTGGGGTGAGTACCCTCTGCCCTGGGTGCTATGGTATACGAGCTCCCTGACAGGTTCGAGGCGTCTCCCAACTAGAGGGGCAAGCCTTCTCTACACTGACTGCTATGGTATACGAGCTCCGCCTGATATTCGGGTTTGAGGCATCTCCTCCCTAGAGGGCTTAGCCCCCTCAACCCTGGGCGCAGTGTTATACGCACTTTCACCGACACTCAGGTTCCAGGAGTCTCCCCAGTAGAGGGGTGAGCCCCCTCTACCCAAGGCACAATGGTATACATGCTCCAACCAACACCCATGTTCAAGGCATCTCACCCTAGAGGGGCGAGCCAACTCTGCCCTGGGTGCCATGGTATAGGAGCTCCTCTGGACACCCAGTTCGAGGCATCTACCCCCTAGAGAGGCGAGCAACCTCTACACTGGGCACGATGTTATACGTGCTCCTGCCTCCACCCAGGTTCAAGGAGTCTTCTACCTAGAGGTGCGAGCCCCCTGTACCCTGGGTGCGATGGTATACATGCTCCACCTGACACCCAGGTTTGAGGCATCTCCCCCTAAGGGGCAAGCCCACTCTTCCCTGGGTGCAATAGTATATGAGCTCCCCAAGATCCCCAGGGTCAAGGCGTCTCCCCCCTAGTGGGGCGAGCCCCCTCTGTCCTGGTTGTGATGGTATATGAGCTCCCCCCGACACCCAGATTCGAGGCATCTCCCCCCTAGAAAGGCGAGTCCCTTCTACCCTGGGTGTGATGGTATACGAGCTCCCCTGGGCACCCATGTTCGATTGGTCTAGACCCCTACCTTGGTGCAATGGTATCCATGCTCCTCCAGCCCCAGGTTCAAGGTATCACCCCCATAGAGTGGCGAACCTCCCTACCTTGGGAGCGATGGTATCCACACTTCCCCGGCACCCAGGTTCTAGGAGTCTCCCACCTAGAGGGTCATGCGCTCTCTACCCTGGGCGCAATGTTATACGTGCTTCACCCAACACCCAGGACTGAGGCATCTCCCCCTTACAAGGGGGAGCCCCCTCTACCTTGGGTGCGATTGTATATGCCATCCTCCCAACACCCAGGTTCGAGGTGTGCCCCCAGTATTCTTGGCATGATTGTATACGCACTTCCCCCAACACCCAGGTTCGAGTAGTTTCCCTCCTAGTGAGGTGAGCCCCCTCTACCCTAGGTGTGATGGTATATGCACTCCCCCTGACACCCAGATTCGTGGCATCTTCCCATTAGAGGGGCGAGCCCCCTCTAAGCTGGGCATGATGTTTTACGCCTTGCGCCTGACACCCAGGTTCATAGCGTCTCCCTCCTAGTGGGTTGAGCCCCCTCTACACTGGGTGCATTGATATATGTGCTCCCCCTGACAACCAGGTTCACGGTGTCGGCTCCCTAGAAGTGTGAGTTCCTTCTGCCCTGGGTGTGGTAGTATAGGAGCTTTCCCCAATACCCGGGTTTGAGTCGTCTCCCCCCCCTAGAGGGGCGAGCCCACTCTGCCCTAGGTGCGATGGTATAAGAGCTCCCCCCGACACACAGGTTCCAGCCGTCTCCCCACTAGGGGGCTGAGCCCCCTCTACCCTGGGCACTATCATATATGCACTCCACTCAACACCCATATGCGAGGAGTCTTCTCCCTAGAGGTTCGAGCCCCCTCTACACTGGGTGTGATCGTATATGCATTTGACTCGACATTCAGGTTTGAGGCATCTCACCCCTAAGGGGCGAGACCACTCTTCCCTGGGTGCAATGGTATACAAGATCCCCCTGATACACAGGGTCGAGGTATCTCCCCCTTAGTGGGGCAATCTCCCTCTGACATGGGTGCAATGGTATAAAAGCTCCACCTGACACCCAGGTTCCAGGCGTCTCTCCCCTAGAGGGCGTGATGGTATATGCACTTCTCACAACACCCAGGTTTGAGGCATCTCCCCCATAGAAGGGCGAGCCCCCTGTAACCTGAGTGCGATAGTAGCACTCCCCCCAAACATCCAGGTTAGAGGCATATCCCCCCTAGAGGGGTGAGCCCCCTGTACCCTGGGCACAATGGTATACGCATCCCCCTGACACCCAGGTTCAAGGAGTCTTCCATCTACAGGAGCAAGCCCCTCTACCCTGGGCATGATGGTATCCGTGCTCCCCCCGACAACCAGGTTCAAATCATCTCCCCCCTAGAGGGGTGAGCCCCATCTATCCTGGGCACTATGGTATACAAGCTCCCTCTGTCGCCCAGATTTGAGGCATGCCCCCCCCAGAGGGGCAAGACCCCTCTGCGCTGGGCGTGATGGTATGCATGCTCCACCAACACTCAGGTTCGAGTTGTCTCCTCCCTAGCATGGTGAGCCACCTCTCCCCTGGGCATGAAGGTATACACACTCCCCGAGACACCCAATTTGTGGCAACTCCCCACTTGAGCCCCCTCTAAGCTGAGCATGTGGTTTATGTGCTCTGCCCAAGACCCTGTTCAATGTGTCTGCCTTCTAGAGGGGCAAGACCCCTCTACCCTGGGAGCAATGGTATACGAGCTCCCCAAGACACCCAGGTTTGAGGTGTCCCCCCCTAGAGGGGTGAGACCCCTCTTCCCTGGGCACGATGGTGTACGTGCTCCCTCCAACATCAAGGTTCTAGGCTTCTTCTTTCTAGAGGGGCCAGGCCCCTCTTCCCTGGGCACAATGGCACCAAGGTTCGAGGCATCTGCCCCCTAGTGGGGTGACCCCTCTACCCTAGGTGCGATAGTTTATGCACCCCGCCGACACCCAGGTTTGAGGTGTCTCCCTCCTTGAGGGGCAAGCCCCCACTATTTTTGGTGCATTTGTATATGTGCTTCCCCTGACACCTAGGTTCGAGGAGTTTCCCCCCTAGAGGAGCGAGCCTCCTTTACCCAGGGTACAATGTTATTTGCGCTCCCCCTGACACCCAGGTTCGAGGCATTTCCCCCCTAGAGGGGTGAGCCCCCTCTGCCCTGGGTGCAATGATTCATGTGCTACCCCCACACCCAGGTTTGAGGCATCCCCGTTTTAGAAGGGCGAGCCCCCTCTAACCTGGGTGTAATGGTATATGTACTCCCCCGACACCCAGTTTCGAAGCGTATCCCCCCTAGTGAGGCGAGCCCCTCCACCCTGGGCGCAATGGTATATGTGCTTCCCTGACACCCAGGTGAGAGGCGTCTCCCCCTAGAGGGTTGAGACCCTTCTACCTTGGGCGTGATGGTTTACGCACTCCCCCCAACATCGAGGTTTGAGACTTCTTCCCCCTAGAGGTGCGAGTCCCCTCTGCCCTGGGCGCGATGGTATATGCACTCCCCCCCACACTCAGGTTTGAGGCATCCCCATTTTAGAAGGGCGAGCCCCCTCTAGCCTGGTTGTAATGGTATACGTGCTCCCCTGACACCCAGTTTTGAGGCATATCCCCCCTAGTGAGGCAAGCCCCTCTACCCTGTGCTCAATGGTATACATGCTTCCCCCAACACCCAGGTTAGAGGTGTCTCCCCCTAGAGGGTTGAGCTCCCTCTACCCTGGGTGCAATGGTATTCAGGCTCCCCCGAAATCCAGGTTCAAGGTTCTCCCTCCTTGAGGGGCGAGCCCCCTCTAACTAGGCCCTATGGTTTATGTGATCCCTTAGACACCCGGGTTTGAGGTGTCTGCCCCTTAGAAGGCGGAGTCCCTCTACCCTGGGTGTATTAGTATACACGCTCCCCAAGACACCCAATTTCAAGGTGTCTACCCCCTAGAGGGTCGAGCCCAATCTACAATTGGCACAATGGTATATGAGCTTTCCCCCATACGCAGGTTTGAGGCATCTCTCCCTTCGAGGGGTGATCCCCCTCTACCCTGGGCATGATGGTATACACATTCCCCCAACACCCAGGTTTGAGTTGTCTCCCCCCTAGAGGGACTAGCCCCTCTACCCTGGGTGCAATGGTATATGGGCTACCCATGACACCCAGGTTCAAGGCATCTCCCCCCAGAGAGGCAACACCTTCTACTCTGTGTGCGATGGTATTCACACTCACCACAACACTCAGGGTCAAGGAGTCTCCCCCGACCCCAGAGAGGTGAGCCCCTCTACAAGTTCCCCCAACACCCAGTTTGAGGCATCTTCCCCCTAGAGGGGCGAGCCCCTCTACCCTGGGTGCAGTGGTATATGAGCTACCCCAACACCCAGGTTTGAGGCTTTTCCCCCCAGAGTGGCGAGCCCGCTCTACCCTTTGTGCGATGGTATAGGAGCTCCCCCCGACACCCAGGTTCAAGGCATCTCCCCTTTACAGGGTGAGTCCCCTCTGCCTGGGAGTGATGACATACACGCTCCCCCCAACACCCAGGTTTGAGGTGTCCCCATTTTAGAAGGGCAAGCCCCCTCTAACCCAGGCACAATGGCATATGTAACCCCCGACACCCAGGTTGGAGGTGTATCCCTCCTAGAGAGGCGAGCCCCTCTAACCTGACCACGATGATATATACACTCCCCTCAACATTCAAGTTCCAGGTGTCTCCCCCCCCTAGAGGGGCAAACCCACTCTACCCTGGGCACAATGGTATATGTGCTCCCCCCACACCCAGATTCAAGATATATCCTTCCTAGAGCGGTGAGCCCCCTCTAAACTAGGCTTGATGGTTTATGCGATCCCACTGACACCCAGGTTTGAGGCATCTCCCCTTAGAGGTGCGAGCCCCCTGTATCCTGGGCGCTATGATATACATGCTCCCCCAGACATCCAGGTTCATGGTATCTCCCCACTAGAGGGGCGAGCCCCTCAAAGCTGGGTGCGATGGTTTATGCACTCCATCCGACACCCAGGTTCAAGGTGTATCCCCCCTAGAGGGGCGGACCCCCTCTACCTTGGGTGCGATGGTATACTTGCTCCCCCTGATAACCAGGTTTGAGGCATCTGCCCCCTAGAAGGGATGAGCCCTGTCTACACTGGGCGCAATAGTTAACGAGATCCCCGTGACACCCAGGTTTGCGGTGTCTCCCCCCTAGAGGGGCGATCCTCCTCTGCCCTGGGTGTGATGGTATACAAGCTCCCCCCCGACACACAGTGTCGAGGCATCTCTCCCCTAGAGGGGCGAGTCCCCCAATGCCCTGGGTGCGATGGTATAAGAGTTCCCCTGACACTCAGGTTCGAGGCTTCTCCCCCATAGAGGTGCGAGCCCCCTCTGCCCTGGGTGCGGTGGTATACTAGCTTCCCCTGATACCCAGGTTCGAGGAGTCTCCCCACTAAAGGGGAGAGCCGCTTCTATCCTGGGCACGATGTTATACGCACTCCTGCCTACAACCAGGTTTGAGGAGTCTTCCTCCTGGAGGTTCGAGTCCCTCTACCCTGGGCGCGACCATATACATGCTCCACCCAACACCCAGATTTGAGGCGTCTCATCACTAGAGGGACGAGCCCCCTCTACCCTGTGCGCCATTGTATAAGCGATCTCCCAGACACCCAGTTTTGCATTGTCTCCCCCCTTAGGGGGGCGAGCCCCCTCTACCATGGGAGTGATGGTATATGTGTTCCCCCCGACACCCAGGTTAGAAGTGTCTTTCCCCTAGAAGGGCGAGACCCCTCTACGCTGGGTGCAATGATATACATGCTCTTCCCGATACCCAGATTTGAAGCATAACACCCCTAAAGGGGCAAACCCTCTATGCCCTGGCTTCGATGGTATAAGAGCTCCCCCCAATACCCAGGTTCAAGGCGTCTCCCCCCTAGAGGGGCTAGCCCCCTCTGCCCTGGGTGGGATGTTATACAAGCTCCCCCGACACCCAGTTTGAGCATCTCCCCACCAGAGGGGGAAGCCCACTCTGCCCTGGGTGCGATGGTATACGAGCTCCCCCCACCACCCAATTTCCAGGCGTCTCCCCACTACAGGGGTGAGCAGCTCTGCCCTGGGTGTGATGATATACGAGCTCCCCCAATACCCAGGTTCAATACGTCTCCCCCCAGAGAAGCAAGCCCGTCTGCCCTGGGATTGATGGTATACGAGCTTCCCCCAACACCCAGGTTCAAGAGGACTCTCTGCTAGAAGGGGGAGCCCCCCTACCCTGGGTGCGATAGTATATGCACTACCCCCAGGACTGAGGTTCGAGACATCTTCACCCTAGAGGGGCGAGCCTCCACTACACTGCATGCGATGGTATCCACACTCAACCTGACATCCCCACACCCAAGTGCAAGAGGTCTCCCGTGTAGATGAGCGAGTGCCCTCTACTCTGGGTGCAATGGTATATGTGCTCCCCCCAGCACCCAGGTTCGAAGCGTCTCCCCCCTAGAGGGGTGAGTGTCCTCTACCCTGGGTGCGCTGGTATATACGCTCCCCCAGACACCAATTATGAGGCGTCTCTCCCCGAGAGGGGAGAACTCCCTCTGCCTTGGGTGCGATGGTATACACGCTCCTCCCAACACCCAGGTTTGAGGTGTCTCCCCAGTAGAATGGCGAGGCCCCTCTACCCTGGGTGCAAAAGTATACATGCTCCCCCGAAACCCAAGTTCAAGGCATCTCCCTACTTGAGGGACGAGTCCCCTCTACCCTGGGCATGATGATATACATGCTTCCCTTGACACCCAGGCTCAAGGCATCTTCCCCCTCAAGGTCTGAGTCCCTCCAACCTGGTAGCATTGGGAGGTCCCCCAGACACCCTTGTTCGAAGGTTCTTTTCCCTCGAGTGTTGAGTCCCCTGGAACTTGGGTGCGGTGGGAGGTCCTCTGATACCTCAATTCAAGGAGTCTTTCCCATCAAGGGCTGAGGCCCCCCCACCCTGGGTGTGGCCAGAGGTCCCTCTGACACCCCAGTTCGAGTGGTCTCCCCCCTAGAGGGGGAGTCTCCTCAACCCTGGGTGTGGTTCGAGGTCCCCCTGACACCTGGTTTGAGGGGTCTCCCCCTAGATGGGGGAGTCCCCTCCACCCTCCGTGTGATGGTATACAAGCTCTGCTGACACCCTTGTTCGAAGGGTCTCCCCCTAGATGGGGGAATGCTCCTTGACCCTGGGTGTGGTGGAAGGTAACCCCAACAACCTGGTTCGAGGGATCTCCTCCCTAGGGGGAGACCACCCAACACTGGGTGTGATGGTATAGGAGCTCATGCTGAAACCCCTGTTCGAGAGGTCTTCCCCATCAAAGAGGGAGTCCCCTCGATCCTGGATGCAGTGGGAGGTAACCTGACACCCCAGTTAGAGGAGTCTCCCCCCTTGATATGGAGTCCCCCTGACTCTGCATGCAATGGGAGATCCCACTGACAAGCCGGTTCAAACGATCTCCATCTATGAAGGGGGAGTCCCCTCTACCCTGGGTGCAGTGACAGGTCACCCCAACAACCCAGTTTGAGGGGTCTCCCACCTAGAAGGGGCGGTCCCCTCAACCATGGGTGTGGTGGGAGGACCTCTCAACACTCCATTTCGAGGGGTTCCACCCAGATTGTGAATCCCCTCGACCCTATGTGTTTTGGAAGGTCCCCCGATACCCCGGTTCAAAGGGTCTCCCCCCTAGAGGGGGGAATCCCCTCAACCCTGGTTTCAGTGGGAGGTCCCCCAACACTTCGGTTTGAGGGGTCTCCCCTTAGAAAGGGGAGTCCCTTCAACCCTGGGTGCAATGGTATACCAGCTCCCCTGACACCCTGATTCAAGGGTTTTTCCCCCTAGAAAACAAAGTCCTCTCGATCCTAGGTGTGGTGAGAGTTACCCCCTACACACTGGTTTATGTGGTCTCCCCACTACAGGGGGGAGTCCCCTTGACCCTGGGTGCAATGATATATGAGATCCCCATGACATCCCAGTTTGAGAGGTCTCCCCCAAGAGAGGGGAGTCTCCTCAACCCTGCATGTGGTGGGAGGTCAACCCAACACTCTGGATCGAGGGGTCTCCCGCTAGGAGGCATAAATCTTGACCCTGGGTTTGATGGTATATGAGCTCCACCCAACATCCCGGTTCTAGGGGTCTCCCCCTTGAATGGAGAGACCATTGACGCTAGATGCATGGGAGGTCCCCCGACAACCAGGTCTCCACCCTCAAGAGGGAGTCCCTCTCGACCCTGGGTGCTGTGGGAAGTTCCCACATCACCCCAGTTTGAGGGGTCTCCCCTCTGGAGAGGGGCATCCCCTCGACACTGGGTGCAGTGGGAGTTCCCCCTGACACCCAGGTTCATGGTGTCTCCCCCCTTGAGGGGGGAGTTTCCTCTTCCCTAGTTGCGGTGGCAGTTCCCCCCAACATGCCAGCTTGAGGTGTCTGCATATTCGAGGGAGGAGTCCCCTCAACTTTGGGTATGGTGGGAGGTCCCCCTGACACCCCAGTTCGAGGGGTCTCCACCCTCAAGGGGGTAGTCCCTCAACCCTAGGTGCAGTCTGACATCTCCCCCAACACCCTGGTTCAAAAGGCCTTCCTCCTCTGGGGGGGGTCTCCTTAACACTGGGTGCTGTCAGATGTCCCCCCCCCACACCCTAATTTGGGTGATCAACCCTCTCAAGTGGGACTCTTCTCCACCCAGTGTGCAAATGTATATGAGCTCCCCCTGATACCCCGGTTTAAGGGGTGTCCCCGCTAGAGAAGGGAGTCCCCTCAAACCCTTAATGTGGTGAGAGGTCCCCCTAACACCCCAGTTCGAGGGGTCTCCCCCCTAGAGTGTGGAGTCCCCTTGAACCTGGATGTTGGTGGGAGGTCCACCAACACCTCTGTTCTAGGGGTCTCCCCCATAGAGGGGGGAGTCCCCTCGACACTGGGTGCAGTGGAAGGTCCCCCCTACACCCCGGTTTGAGGGGTGTCCCCCCTAGACAAGGGAGACTCCTCGACCCAGGGAGCAGTGAGATGGTCCCCCGACACCCCAGTTCAAGGGATCTCCACCCTAGAAGGGGGAGACACCTTGACTCCTGGTGCGGTGCGAGGTCCCCCCAACACCCTGGTTCATGTGGTCTCCCCCCTAGAGGGGGGAGTACTCTCGACCCTGGTTGAGGTGGTATGTTCCCCAACACCCCGGTTCAAGGGGTCTCCGGTCTAGAGGGGGGATTCCCCTCAACCTTTGATATGATGGTATAAGAGATCCAATAGACACCCCAGTTCAAGAGGTCTCACCAATAAAGTGAGGAGTCCCCTCGATCTTGGGTGCGGTGGGAGGTCCCACTGACATTCCTCTGACACTACAGTGGGGAGTCCCCTCTACCCTGGGTGCAATGGTACAGGAACTCCCCCTGAAACCCCGGATCGAGGGGTCTCCCCCTAGAGGGGAGAGTCTCCTCAAACTTGGGTGTGGTTGGAGGTCACCCTGACACTCCGGTTGGAGTGATATTTCCCCTAGGGGTAGATCCGGGACACTGGGTTCGATGGTATAATAGCTTCCCCCAACACCCTGGTTCAAGGGGTCTCCTGCCTCAAGAGGAGAGTCCCCTCCAACCTGGGTACAGTGGGGGGTTCCCCCAACACCCCAGTTCGAGGGGTCTCCTCCCTCGAGTGCTGAGTACCCTTGACCCTGGATGCAGTGTGAGGTCTCCCTGACATCCCGGTTCCAGAGTTCTCCTCCATAGAGGAGAGAGTCCCCTTGACCCAGGGTGCTGTGGGAGGTACCCCCAACACTACGGTTCTAGCGGTAACACCCCTAGAAAGAGTTGTCCCCTCAACCCTAATTGTGATTGTATAGGAGCTCCCACACACACACTC